>NC_135221.1:14456587-14481587 GCF_052324685.1 Brachyhypopomus gauderio | reverse complement strand
AAAGGTTAACAATACTACGGGTCCAGAACCCTAATGAGCAAGCCAAGGGCGACAGTGGCGAGGAAAAACTCCCTAAGATAGTGGGGAATAGGAAGAAACCTCGGGAGAACCAAGACTCAAAAGGGAACCCATCCTCCATTGGGCGGCCCGTTAACACACAGATTACACAAAATACAGACAAATACACAAGTCACACACAAATCACACAATCAGACTAAGTAAAGGTAAAAATGAAAGTTCTGGGTTATGATATTGTCACTGTAAATGTCTGTTGATGAACGCCAGGCTTTCATTCCGTGTCGGAGCAGCGATGCTGGTATTGTAGGCTCCGACTGCAATGTTACTCTCCAGGTGAACCTCGGAGAAAAGATACGAGATGTAGTAAATATGTAACAGATTAATCAAAGGCCAAACTAAACAGATGAGTCTTTAATCGAGTTTTAAACATTGAGACTGTGTCTGAGTCCCGAATAGAGGCAGGAAGATTATTCCACAATTGTGGAGCTTTAAAAGAAAAGGCTCTTCCACCTGCTGTGATCTTTTTGATCCTAGGAACAGTTAATAACCCTGCGTCCTGCGAGCGAAGTGAACGCGTTGGGTTATATTGTTCAATAAGTTCACTAAGATAGTCTGGAGCTAAGCCATGCAGCGTTTTATATGTTAATAAAAGTATTTTATAGTCAATACGGAATCTAATTGGCAGCCAGTGTAATGACGATAGTACGGGACTAATGTGATCAAACTTTTTAGTTTTTGTTAAAACTCGTGCTGCTGCGTTCTGAACCAGCTGGAGTTTGTTTATCGATTTACCAGAACATCCAGCTAGGAGACTGTTGCAATAATCTAAACGAGAGGATATGAATGCATGGATTAGTTTTTCTGCATCACTAATATTTAATATGTTTCTAATTTTGGCAATGTTGCGCAAGTGAAAGAACGCTACCCTAGTTATATTATTAATATGTGTATCGAACGAGAGATCTGGGTTTATTGTGACGCCCAAGTTCTTTACCTCTGCGCTGGAGGTTATAGTAAAAGAATGTAGATTCAATGCTGCATTATGTATCTTGTCTCTCGCAGCCCTAGACCCAACTATTATCAATTCTGTTTTATCGGCATTTAGTGCTAGAAAGTTACATGCCATCCAATGTTTTATCTCTTCTACACATTTCTCAATCTTACTGTTTGCGCCTAAATCATCGGGTTTTGCCGATAAATATAGCTGAGTGTCGTCTGCGTAGGAATGGAAACTGATGTCATGCTTATGCATAATTTCGCCTAAGGGTAACATGTACAGTGTGAATAGAAGTGGTCCTAGGACTGTCCCTTGTGGGACACCATATTTAACCTGCACAGATTTAGAGGTTTTATTATTAACACTTACACATTGGAAGCGGTCAGTTAAATATGATCTAAACCAGGAGAGTGCGACTCCTTTAATACCTACTGTGTTTTCTAGTCTATCCAGCAAAATGTTGTGGTCTACAGTATCAAAAGCTGCACTAAGATCCAACAGTATAAGGAACGAGACGAGCCCATTATCGGCCGATATTAGTAGATCATTCACTACCCTGAGTAAGGCTGTTTCAGTGCTGTGGTTTGGTCTAAATCCTGATTGGAACTTTTCATGGATACTATTTGATTGGAGATAGTGGTTTAACTGATTGGAAACTGCTTTTTCTAAAATTTTAGAGATAAATGGGAGATTAGAAATGGGTCTATAGTTGGCTAAAATCTGCGGATCGAGATTCTGTTTTTTAATCAAGGGTCTAATTACGGCGCATTTTAATTGTTTGGGCATGTATGTGTGTATGGATGTGTATATGTGTGTGTGTGTGTGTGTGTGTATGTGTGTATGTGTGTATGGATGTGTGTATGTGTGTATGGATGTGTATGTGTGTGTGTATGTGTGTATGGATGTGTATATGTGTGTGTGTATGGATGTGTATGTGTGTGTGTATGTGTGTGTATGTGTGTATGGATGTGTATGGATGTGTATGTGTGTGTGTATGTGTGTATGTATGGATGTGTATATGTGTGTGTGTGTGTGTGTGTGTGTGTGTGTGTGTGTGTGTGTTTGTGTGTGTGTGTGTGTGTGTGTGTGTGTGTGTGTGTGTGTGTGTGTGTGTGTGGATGTGTATGTGTGTGTGTATGTGTATGTGTGTGTGGCTTATAATCACTTTTTTATGTTAAATGGTTGTGAAGCCACAAACCCAGAACCCAAACAACTTGCCAGTGAAATTGAGATCTTAGCAGATGTCACTGTTCTGAGATCAGTGTATGGAGGTATTTTCTACACTTACAGGGGAGGAATCCCAGGATGCTGAACCCCTCACGCAGGGTGTGTTAATATTAATATTAACTTTTGTTGTTAAGGTTTTAATGCAGTTGATGATGTTGAGCATTGCTGTAAATACTAAAAATTTTATGTTGCTCCTGAGAAGAAAATCAATGATGTAAGACAAAGTTGTACTTGAAATATGCTAACAGTTATTGCAACATGGAGAATTCTTCTATATCCTAGAGTAGCATCCTTCATCTGTGGTTGTGCACACAAACCCAGCACGTGACTCCCAAGTGCACATAGAATGATGCTTTATAGAACAAAGCCCGCTGTGTGTCATGCCTTCTACAGCTGAGGAGTGGGAGGGGCAGGCAGGGGGCATCACACGTCACACTTCTGCTCCATACATCACACGTCACTGTGACTGCTCCATATATCACACGTCACTGTGTCTGCTCCATACATCACACGTCACTGTGTCTGCTTTGTACATCACGCTTCACTGTGTCTGCTCTGTACATCACACGTCTGCTCCATACATCACACGTCACTGTGTCTGCTCCATACATCTCACGTCACTGTGTCTGCTCCATATATCACACGTCACTGTGTCTGCTCCATACATCACACGTCACTGTGTCTGCTCCATACATCACACGTCACTGTGTCTGCTCCATATATCACACGTCACTGTGTCTGCTCCATATATCACACGTCACTGTGTCTGCTCCATATATCACACGTCACTGTGTATGCTCTGTAGATCACACGTCACTGTGTATGCTCCATATATCACATGTCACTGTGTCTGCTCCGTACATCACACGTCACTGTGTTTGCTCCATACATCACACTTCACTGTGTCTGCTCTGTAGATCACACATCACTGTGTATGCCCCATATATCACACGTCACTGTGTCTGCTCCGTACATAACACGTCACTGTGTCTGCTCTGTACATCATACGTCATTGTGTCTGCTCCGTATATCACACGTCACTGTGTCTGCTCCATACATCACACGTCACTGTGTCTGCTCCATATATCACACATCCACACGTCACGTTTCACGCACACACACCTGCACACTCCCCACAGGCCCACACCTCTCTCTCTTTCCTCTGTGCCTCCGGCAGAAATCCATCCGGTTTAATCTGGACGCGACGGTGTGGGCGGCGAAGCAGCAGGTCCTGTGCACCCTCACACAGAGCCTGAGGGACGTGCTCAACTACGGCCTCTTCCGGCCCTCCGTGGACGGCAGGGAGAGCGGCTTTCTGGAGGAGGAGAAGCCCCTGCGGGAGCACACGCTACCCACCAACAAGGGCGTGGCCACACTGGAGGTAGGGCGTGGCCACACTGCAGCGCCGCCTTTGATCGGAAAAGTACATGAATATTTAACAGTAAGAAAATGACGAGCTAATGGAGCAATGGTTTCACTTGATAAGGTTACTTAAAATAGGTCCAGTATCCAGGCACTGCGTAAAGGACTCATGATAATCTCATGATGAGAAATATGTAGAGACTAGATGTCTCAGGTAAGATCATGATGAGAAATTTGTAGTTATGATCTGTAGTTTAAACTGGGATTTGCATATTGAGGTAATTAGATGTTAAAGTGGGCAGGGAAGTAAAGGAGAGTGTTGAGTTTGATGAAAGGAGACTAAAGATCTTGAGGCTAGTGTGAACTTCAGCAGGAGCTCCCAGTCCAGGACTGCAGCCAGCACTTTGAAGCTTTTCTGGGCTTTTCTGAGAACACGAGCCAGAGACGAAACCCTTCAGGATGTGGAGTGAGAGTTGCGGCCTGGACTAGACCCTGCACTTGTCAATAGCTCCAGAACCACGTCCCGGGCAGCGGGGAGATTCTCGGCTGGGCTGCTACCCCGTGTGGGGCCCTGAGCGGTCGGAGGAACTGGGACTGCTGCCCTGTCAGCGCTCAGACATCCACAGCGCTGCTTGTGAATAAGCTGGCAAAAGAAACAGACGAAAACCAAAAATAAACAAAGGGTGCTTTAAGAACAGGTGATGTCAGACTGGTGTAAGTGGCAGCCTGTGCAGGTTTCTCACTGGTTCTGTTCAATCCTCGGGACCTAATTCAGTTCAGCCAGTTAATCCAGCCACAGAGGAGCGCCTTTTTAATGCTACTCTTCTGTTTGTGCACTGTGTCTCTAAAAGCAGCAGTGGGTTCGATTATTAAATTCAGTCTGCTCTGTTGTTTGAGCACTTCCTCCATTTAGTTTGTCCTTTATGCCTGTTGGGGGTCATTAAAAAACATTTTTAAAAATCAAATCAGAGCTTTGACGTGGAGACATCACGTTGTGCGGCTGGCCGGTAGGTGTAACCACCAGAACAACCTGCTGTAAGGGGAGCACAGAGACAGGACTGCAGTCTGCTGTCTTTTCTGCAGGAGTTAGTGGAGTAACAGACAAGTGCAGTAACAGAGTGATGGTGTAACAGAACTGTAACTGTAATGTAATATAGTAATGAAGTAATGATAAAATTGAGTAATGGAGTAATAGTGATACAGTAATGGTGTAAGAGAATAATGCCATGGAGTGTAGTAACAGAGTTACTGAGCAATGTAGTAACATAGCAATGGAATAGCAGATTAAAAGGAGTAATGGTATACCAGAGTAATGGTGTAATGAAATACCAGAGTAATGGTGTAATGGTATACCAGAGTAACGGTGTAATGATAAAGCAGAATAATGACGTAATGATATATCAGAGTATCCATGTAATGGTATATCAGAGTAACGGTGTAATGGTATACCAGAGTAATGGTGTAATCATATACCAGAGTAATAGTGTAATGGTATATCAGAGTATCAGTGTAATGGTATACCAGAGTAATGGTGTAATGATATATCAGAGTATCAGTAAAATGGTATACCAGAGTAACGGTGTAATGATATACCAGAGTATTGGTGTAATGGTATACCAGAGTAACGGTGTAATGGTGTAATGGTATATCAGAGTATCAGTGTAACGGTGTAATGGTGTAATGGAGTAACGATGTAATGGTATATCAGAGTATCGGTGTAATGGAGTAACGATGAAACGGTGTAATGGTATGTCAGAGTATCGGTGTAATGGAGTAACGATGTAACGGTGTAATGGTATATCAGAGTATCGGTGTAATAGTGGAATGGTGTAACGATGTAATGGTATATCAGAGTATCAGTGTAATGGAGTAACGGTGTAACAGTGTAATGGTATATCAGAGTAATGGTGTAATGGATATCTCTGTACTTTATACTCTTTCGTTTTCCAGTTTCGCTACAAGAGCAGAGTGTACCAACATGCCAACGTCAATGAACAACAGATCGAGAAGCTCCACACGCAGGTCAGACTTTATTAAAGATCTTTTCTTCATTCAGGGCTGCTTCAGAGGGCACTGTCTCCCCAGTTTTAGTGCTGATGAGTTTTATTCATCAATCACAGAAAGCTGACTCTTGAATTTCATGTCCACTGATCAAATTCAAAATATTTTGAGCTGGAAAACACTTTGAGTACACACACTCAGATCAAAGAATGGAAAGTTGATTGAGATTAGCAGTGCTATCACAACACAGCAGTAAATGGGGCTTTGTGTCCATGTGACTTAGTCACCCATCATAAGTAGACTTGCATGAATCTCGCATATGTATGCAAATCAGTTTAATTGCATGCAGCCTTGGGTGCTATGGAGCGCCAGGCTTTGCAAAAAAAATCAAAAATCAAAAGGAAACAGCAGCTCTTCCTTAATGTTTAAGCAGGAACATCAAGTGTATACAACTAATGCTGGGTGCAGTAAATAATTTATTAAATAAAAAATGAATTAGTCATTAGATATTTGCATATGTTTTGATTCCCGGCATGTTTATATAACTTTAGGGGAAGGTCATCAGTGTGTTCTGAACATGTGCACTTAGAGGGGGATGCACACACATTCACTCCCTCCACCCTGAGGGCAGCGTGAGGGGCAGGTAGCACGTAGCACGTAGCACGTGTGTCTGCTCCAAGCTCCACCAGCACTTGCGTCAAGACGCTGCACTATGTCCACACTGAGCTGAGCTTGCAGTGAGGAGATGCAACGCATATTGTTGTGATTAAGAAGTGAATATATTTAGGATATATATATATATATATATATATATATATATATATATAGTTACTGTAGTGGGTTTGAAGGTGCTGAAAACTACAAAATAAAGCAGGAATTTCTGTTATTAAAGATCAGAGCTATTCTTTGGTACGGTGCCAGTCAGATACACTTCTGGACAACACACCTCACTGTGTGTGAGTGTGTGTGTGTGAGTGTGTGTGTGTGTGTGTGTGCGTGTTGAGTGTGAGTGTGTGTGTGTGTGTGTGTGTGTGTGTGTGCGTGTGTGAGTGTGTGTGTGTGTGTGTGAGAGAGAGAGAGAGTGTGTGTGGAGTGTGCACTGGTCTGTGTTAGTGGTCTGGTAGAGTCTTTCCTCCCTGTGTTCTTCTGCTTTCTCAATCTCAGCTGTCTTCTCTCCCTCTCTGTGTCTTTTCTTTTAAATTCTCTTTGTTTCTCTCTCTCTCTCTCTCTCTCTCTCTGTACTGGGAGCTGCTCTGCTATCTATTTTTAACCGTCCTGGTAATGCAGCATATGTGTTCCAGGGTTCTTGTGCTGTGAGAGATGAGAGGGGGAACAGGGAACAGGGCCTTACTTCACCTTTACCCCACCCTTACCCCACCTTTACCCCACCCTTACCCCACCTTTACCCTGCCTTTACACTGCCTTTACCCCATCCTTTACCCCAACCATACCCCATCATTTACCCCGTCCTTCTCTCTCTCTCTCTCTCTCTCTCTCTCTCTCTCTCTCTCTCTATCTCTCTATCTCTCTCTCTTTCTCTCAGGCCAACCTGAGGCGGTTCATGGATTATATCCAACATCACCAGCTGGATAAAGTTACCAAGCTGCTGGAGAGAGGCCTTGACCCAAACTACCACGACCCTGACAGTGGGGGTAGGGGCCCAAACACCCATGACCCGTGATAGAACCTCCTATTCCTGAGCATGCAGAGAGAACATCTCTGCATGGGACCTCGTCCAGTATGGAGATCTTCTGTGTGTTGTCCGATTATGTCCACCAGTTCTCCTGTGAGAGAAAACAATCAGCTCTTTTCTGAGAGTTCTTTTATCCTCAGAGTTCTCATCCTCTCATTTCACAGTTGGTATCTATGAGGTGAGGTTAGTCCATCTGAGAACCTGACCCTCTTCCACACAACAACCTCTTCATGCTTATCTGTTGTGTTTCCAGAAGCAGGTTGCGTTGGCCACTGAACAAAAAGAAGACGTTTTGGGGTTTTCAGACATGCAGCATCTGTGTTGGACTTCTGGTGTTCTGATATATAAACTTTATAGACTGAGGGAAACTGAGATGTTTAACTATTGTTCTTCTTCTTCTAGTTTAGTTTAGTTTTCAGTGCTTAAGGCACCTCTGAATTGAACAGTACCACATATCAACACAAGATGGATCCAGTTCAGTTCTGCCCAGCAGTACTGGATAAACCTTGTTTAGCTTTCACCCTGAAAGGCAGCTGCCTCTCAGACAGATCAGTAGTCAGTAGCCAGACTCTTGTGACATCATGTGAGGTGTTACGACCAATGTTGGTCGTTCGTGTCTGACACTCCGGGTCCAGATGTGTCTCACCTCCCACAACGTCTCTCTCTTCCTGTTTGATGCAGATTGGCTGTTATCTGTCCAAGACCCCCAGTTCTGCTCTTAAAAGATCTGAAAAGAAAGAGAGTCTTTCTCCATTCTGGTGTCTGGTGTGGTTTGGCGTCTTGCGTGTGTGTAGTCATGCAAGTAGTGTGTGTCTCGGTTTGTCTGGTATACTATACCCCGATCTCGAGTCCGCAATTGTCCCTTTTGGTTTTGGTAGCTGGTGTATGTATTGTGTATATATATATATATATATATATATATATATATATATATATATATATATATATATATATATATATATATATATATATATATATATATATATGGTGTGTATATGTATATATATGTATATATTTGTGTAAATAGTCTATGCCTGTTAATACGGCCCAAGCGGGATGAAAGGACTACATCGCTCTTTTTGTTTATCACATTCTCCTTGTTTTGTTATAGGAAGTTACGGTAGGTTTTTTTTATTTTATTTATTGCACAGGCAAAATCTATATTGAAACAACAGGAGGATTTGAAGTGAACTTCTTGGTTTTAGCTGTAGTCATTATCACACACTTTGACTTCTTGCTGTCCTTGTATGGTTAACACATACTGTTCTACAAGCAGGTGGCCAATAGAATTATTCTGTGTAAACCTATTTGTTTGCAAATTACAAGCATGGCTTTCACAGCTGTGCCGAATCGCATACACTCATCATCTCTGAGTGTTGTTCGCTCTATAATCATTTCAGGTAATGATCTGTGCTTTAATCTGCTGTTTATTAATGTAATGTTCCGATGATGTTTAGTAACCCTGCCCATGTGCTCTTGATTGGTAGAAACCCCACTCACCCTATCCGCCCATCTGGACAACGTGGTGGAGATCATAGAGGCCCTGAAGAACGGAGGTGCACACCTAGACTTCCGCTCCCGGGACGGCATGACTGCTCTGCACAAAGCCGCCAGGGCCCGTAACCAGATCGCACTGAAGGTTACACGGCCTGAAACTACTTGTGTCTGAGCTGAGCACAAGCAGGGTGTCTGCAAGAGGGGTGTGTGTGTGTGTGTGTGTGTGTGTGTGTGTGTGTGTGTGTGTGTGTGTGTGAGTGAGTGTGTGTATGTGTGTTTGTTTGATTTTTAATAGTTAAATGGTATTAAATGGCACTTGCTGAGAACAGTGAGAAGTTGTAAAGTTGAAATAAGTGATTTAAATCACCAGAGCTGTGTAATAGTGATACTAAGGTAACAGCAAAGGTTCTCACTAGGGCTATCTCACCTGGGCTGTCTCACCTGTAGACCATGCTGGAGCTCGGTGCGTCTCCAGACTACAAGGATCAGCAGGGTCTGACGCCGCTGTACCACACGGTGACTGTAGGGGGTGACCCCAGCTGCTGCGAAGTGCTTCTGCGTGCACACGCCACCATGACCTGCCACGACGAGAACGGCTGGCACGAGGTCCACCAGGTGGCGCTCTCACTCATCTCTCTGTGGCCTTTGTGCTTGGTGATTATTGCAGGGAAGAGGCGGCTGGGGGGAGGGAGACCTGGGCCTCTTTGGTTAGGCTACTGCCGCCTGCCCCCTAGACTCAGATATGCAGTTGGGAATGGATGGATGGATTTATTGTGGTCTCTAGGATAATTACCCAAGCACACGATGAAAGCTCAAGAGGTGAAACATTTGTGTGTAGTTGTCTTAGAGTCTACAAAAATATTTCCTTATATTCAGGTGCTGTCGGATTAATATTATTTTTTACAATTATTGTCTTCGGTGGATTCAACATGTTATTAGTCGCATTTCACAACAAGTAGTATAGTTTGTTTTCTTCTCTCTGCTGCATACTACCATCTAGTGGTGACAGATAGGGTTGCTCTGAAACATTAAAAAATGTCTTCATGGGGAAGAAAGATATATCTGTATGATAAAAGTTGTGTGTGTGTGTGTGTGTGTGTGTGTGTGTGTGCGCAATACAGGCCTGTCGATATGGTCACGTCCAACATTTGGAGCATCTCCTGTTTTATGGTGCAGATATGCATGTTCAGAACACCACTGGGAACACAGCCCTGCACATCTGTGCTCTCTACAAGGAGGTGAGCATTCTCCGCACAACATTACTGCTACTCAGAGGCTTCTAGACGGAGTCCTGGGTGGACACACTTAAACACACAGTGTCCTTTTGTCTCATCTTTTTGTCCCCCTCCTGCACAGGTCAAAACCCTCTTGCCGTCTCCTGCACAGGCGTCTATTTTCATCAGCCAAATTGTGCTCACTTGTTCCAATAACCCATAATGCGACTGTAGTGCTTGTTGTGGTTCCATAATGGTGCATCAGGACCAGGGCAATATTGTTCAGGGCAGAACCGCTTCATTAGTTCATTAGTCCTCTGGTGTGCCTTCAAGCTCGAGAGAAGTCCAGCTGTTTCAAACAGCTCTCTCCTGAGACGGTCCAGGGTTTGGGTCATTGGGTCATTGTCTCTTCATTAGTTCCAGCAGTGCTCTGTCCAAGAAACACCCTCCGTCAGTGGGGGGCTGTTAATATGTCTACAGCATTACACAACTAGTTTGTCCTGTTATTGTGGAAATGTCTGTAATGGTTTGAGAGGTTATCAGTCCATTTGTGTAGTTGAGCTATGTTGATCTGTTGTTCTGGTCTGTGTTAGGATCATTTGTGCAGTATCCTTGTTTGCTTGTTAAAACTCCGGAAACATTTGTGCCTTACCTGAGTTCATTTATCAGACGGCATCTATCTGAGTTTATTTATCAGTCAAACTCCATCTGAGTTTATTTATCAGACGGCATCCAGCTGAGTACATATATCAGACAGCATTTATCTGAGTTCATTTATCAGACAGCATTTACCTGCATTAATTTATCAGACAGCATCTATCCAAGTTCATTTATCCGACAGGATTAGCACGGCCCTCTCGGCTTGGCTCATTTCTAAAGGCGTGCCGGCTTGTAGCATTAGCGTTTAGCACTGGCAGCGTTTGTGAGGTGGTGGCAGCTCGTTAATGCTCACAGCTTAAACGCTGCCAGCAGGAGAGAGCCGCGGTCCCTTCTGCTACCACCCGACGGGAGGCTCGGGGTCACAGCACGGCTTCCCCGCTCAACTCCACTCACTTACACTAGTGCCATTCACTACTCCTCTTACTCACCACAACCGGTGTCTCCTAGTTAACCTCCCCTCTGGCCAATGGCGTGTTTCCTTTACGTAATGCTGAGTTTTGATTGGCTCCCCCAGTCGCTCTTTTGGCCCACTGGTGGCCTCCCCAGATGTGAGCGTCTGCGTTCCCAATTAATCAATCGCAGCTGCACCATGAACCCACCGCAGACCTGGGCTGGAATAATTGCAAATGGTGCTTTGTTTACGATGAAGGCATCACACTGCTCCGTCACCATGTCAACAAGGAAGGAGCAGGAGAGGTGCCAAATACACAGTGATGATATTTTCATGTGCAGGAGAGTGGAGCCAGATCTGCACACACAATTATTCTTCATATAAGAGCCTCCGACAGCAGTGAAACTAGTATTAGCAGGAAGGTGGGAGGAAAGTGTGATGGAGGTGTGTGTGTGTGTGTGTGTGTGTGTGTGTGTGTGTGTGTGTGTGTGTGTGTGTGTGTGTGTGTGTGTTGGTTTAGTAGTGCGCTTTCCGTGGGTGGGTTGCTGAATCTAGCTGGCTAGAGTGGGCTGAAGTGCTACAAAGCCATGTCTCTCTCTCTTCTCTCTCTCTCCCACTCTCTCTCTGACTTCACTCTCTCCATCTCCCTATTCTTTTTCTCTCACTCTCTCTCAATCTGACTTCTCTCTCTCTCCCTCTTTCCCGCTCTCTCTATCTCTCTCCCTCTCTCGCTCTCTCTCTCTAGTTCTTTCTCTCTCTCTCTCATTCTCTCTCTTTCTCTCTCTCATTCTCTCTCGTTCTCTCTCTCTCTCTCTCTCTCTCTCGTTCTCTCTCTCTCTGCTCACCAACACACATCGACTGCACAAACACATCCACACACACACCTATCACTGCAGAGTCCCCCTCTCTCCTCTGTGATTCTGATTTTGGGTGTTGACTTCACTAAAGCTTCACATTTGTGTTGGAGGCCAGAAATCCGAAGTCTGTCACTCTTGACTGCAGGGTGAGATCATTCATGTCCTCCGAGCACCTTGATATTTCTGATATTTCAGGTTTGCGCTTTTGACTGGTATGTTTAAGGAGATCTCCTGGCTGCTTTGTAGATTACAAACTATTCTGTCTCATATGCATCTGTCAGATTTTTGTCAGTGTTTGTTTTTAAATAGAATAGAACAGAATTCAGTGGGCGAGTACGTAGTTCCTTTCGAGCCAGGATAAATTATTTTCAATCTTTCTTGAAGGAAAACTGTGCCCGAGTTCTCCTCGAGCGCGGAGCAGACCGGGACGTAAAGAACCACCGTGGACAAACTCCCTTCCAGGTATGTTCAACATAACACACACACACACACACACACACACACACACACACACACACACACACACACACGCTCCTTTTGATGTTGTCGTCTTGTTCAAAGTTTACTCTTTGAGTTCTTTTCTCCTTTTTATTGACATATTAGCCCTTCTTTTGTTGATGTGAGAGTTTTTGAGTTTTGATTTGAGTGTTGGAATGTAATTTCGGTTCATTTGTTGGTAAACTTGGAGCTGTGAGTCAGCTGAGTCAGTCATTTTGAAGCAACCACCATAGCAGATGTTATGTAAGAAAAGTGCGATGGATAAGCTTGAGAATTAGTATGATGGAGACCTTGGTAAAGTGAGATTGTATGCAGCCACTGTTTCAGTCAAACTAAAACATTTTTTAAGACATTACATAAGTACATATCATAATCCCAATTCATTGTGTATTTTTTTTATTAGTCTTTCATCTGATCCTTAGCCCGTTTAAACCAGGCGAACCAGCTTAAAATAATCCCTCACCCTATTTCGCCGCCTCCGAGTTGTTGCTTAGTTGCTGGTATGAAGGTGTTAATCTTACTACACTCAGACAGTATACAGTAGGTATATCAGCTGGTATGAATGTGTTAACACACATGTCATAACTGTCATAGCTAAACAGGAGAATGTTGTGTTGGTCAGATTAGGTTCAGCTTCTCACTAATGGATTTTCCTCACCTTTTCTACCAAGGGTAGAAAGAGAGGGTTTTAAAACATGTACTGTCCATTTTTTCATGTACTTTGTTCTATGCTAATTTAATACAGAGCATCAAGCTTAAATCATTAAGCTTCAAAAACCTGCAGCATAAAGTTGAAACTGAATCACTGGTTCAAAAAATAATCTACTTTATGAATATTCCAAATGAGATTTCTTTTCAATATTTTTTGGAAACCCATGGATTCAGCAGTTTTTTGGGGAATTCTAACATTCCAGTCTTTTGAGACACACACCCCTGGTCTAGTCAAGGAGACACACACTCCTGGTCTAGTCAGAAAGACACACCCCTGGTCTAGTCAGAGAGACAAACACCCCTGGTCTAGTCACCGAGACACACACCCCTGGTCTAGTCACTGAGACACAGCCCGGTTGAGTAATGGCATATCTAAATTAAAGCGAGCTATGCGTTGGAAACTGAAGTGTGACTAGCTAGACATCATCATGGTGGACACCCACAGGCTGCTGATATGCTCGGCTTCAGATGGCTTTAGAAATACACAAGCTCTTCACTCTAATATCCATTATTTACTTATGCAGGGTAATCAATAACATTCAGATTCTATGAGCATAATATCAGAATGAGAGTATGTTGAATGAGAGTTCTGAAAAGAATCTGTACTCAGACTCGATTCACACTGTGGAAGATCAAAGCCCATCAAAAGAATGACTGGTCCTGAATCAGAAACTCAAACTTGCATCCATGAGTTGAATGTGCCAAACGGTGCTGTTATTGTTGGCTTCCTGCGGCGCTGATCACGGTCAGTTTTACACAGTTATGTTTAGAGTGTGATTCATTAGTTCTCTGATGGTTAAAGACTTTGTGAATTTGGAGCAGTGTTGTAGTCGCGAGATCCATTTTCTGTGGCACGTGAGACTGGGGCCCAGAACCCTCCTCTCACCCGTCCTGATCATGCTGCTTTCAAACACTAAGAGACACCGTGGTGTTTGATACGTCTCTGCATGCTTGCCATAAATATGAGTGAATTCATAGCGTCTTCATCTGGGTGCACTATGTCCCACTGTGTCCCACTATGTCCCACTGTGTCCCACTCCACCAAACCATGCCTCTCTTGAAGGAAATGTTCTGATCAAAACACCACAGTGAATGATAATTTAAAATGTTTAGCTAACCCCATGGTCCCTCAAATTGTTGTCTGAAGGTATTTTTACGTCTTGATATGGAAATTATTATTGGGTCAGATGTCAACAAGGACCTCAGAAACATGGTTTATGTTTAGAATGAACAGTTATGTAATGTATTAGATTGGATATTCTAGTGTTCAGCATGACCAGTGACTTGAGAAAAATGTGTCTTATTCAAGTCAGTGTACAAATCAGATCAAAATACATGAATTATCCTCACCTTTAATAACTACTTGGGTCTTGGGAAATCAAATGGTCAAAAATATACTTTATGTTTTATATTCTAACACATTCATTTTATGATCTAGTTTACTTGTAATTCATTTATGTTATATAAAGATTTTATAATTATACCAACAAACTGAATGAAGCAACCTTCCCCTGTTCGGTCCCATTCCGAGGATATGGAGCCAGGCCAGGTTTTTGTGCTGGCCATCTTCTCCTCAATCTGCACCAGGTAGTCACAGGAGTGCGGAATTCTCCATCACCCAGGCAACGTGTGTGGGGAATATGTGAACTGGATTAGGGAGCACATATCTTCAGTTAAAGTTCTCTGCTATAATCCCATGTTGTTTTCTCTGAATCTCTGGATTCCTCAACAACATCCATTTATTAAACTGTAAAAAAATAAAATACATATTATGACATTATTTAAATATATATTTCTTTGACTGAGGTGCCAGACATATTGGCTTGGATCATTAAAGCCACGTCCTGTAGCTGCTCTTAGCTTATCAGAAGTGAACAGCTTTGTTCCTTTTACTTCACTAGATTAGATTAGATCAGATCAGATCAGATTAAAGTAGATTAGAAGTGTCAGCAGTGGCTTGATTGCTGCTCGTTTGTGGTAGTCGCTATGCTCCAGGTCAGGAGCCAAAGCCCAAATCTCCACCATGCTTTCTCCTAGCAGAACGGATTGCATGCCATGACCCCTGTCTCTCCAATGTCCACACCAGGAAATGACATAAAAATGAACAACTAATTTACTTTTTATGCTCCTGCTTATGGTCCTCTAGTCAGTGTGAATGACATATATTTCTAGGACTGGGATAAAGTGCTTAAGAACGGCCAGAATAGTCCAAACTAAAAGCAGAAGTGCTGGTTAAATGAAAGTACTTGATATTGAGGGTGTGAGTGAGAGTGAGAGTGTGAGAGTGTGAGACACACACACAGAGGCTCTCTGAAGCAGGTCTAACATGCTTATTTCTTGTGCACCACGCAGATCCTCCTGTTTTTGATGTTTCAGCACCATATATAAGTCCAGGTGCTGTTATGTGAGAGTGTGTGTGTGTGTGCGTGTGTGTGTGCGTGTGTGTGTGTGTGTGTGTGTGTGTGTGTGTGTGTGCGTGTGTGTGTGTGTGTGCGTGTGTGTGTGCGTGTGCGTGTGCGTGTGCATGCGTGTGTGTGTCTCACATGATCTCCAAAAGCACTGGTTAGATGTTATACAGGTTTTAATTGAAGTTTGAAAAGTGTGTTCCCTCTCTCATGTACTCAAACCCATGGATCTTCTTTCTCTTCCCTGATCTTCTCCAAAGGTGGCCATAATCGCAGGGAACTTTGAGCTGGCAGAGTTCATAAAGAACCACAGAGCCTCTGATATTGGTAAGCCGATGTTAATGAACTCTCGTTAATGAACTCTCGTTAATGAACTCTCGTTAATGGACCCGTCACTGCACACTCATCCTCCCACAGTCTGCAAACACAGAAGAGTGTCCATCTTGTCCATGTGAGTGTACTTTACTGTTTGAGCAGTGATGTGAGTTTCTCTTAGTTACTGTGGGCTGCTTATTGTATTAATATATACTGTACACTGGAATGTAAAATTTGACATGGCTTTAATTATGATGGTGTTGTGATTTAGCCTGTCTTGTCTTCTCTTGGTCCTTGGTGCTACACTGCATTGTAGATATCAAAAATCTGATCATGAATTATGATTGTTGGAGTAATGGCATATTTTGCCAATGATATCTATGGAAATCTGAGTATGACCCTTGGATCCAGACATCATAATCGTTTAAAATAATAGTTCTGGTGTGTGTGTGTGTGTGTGTGTGTGTGTGTGTGTGTGTGTGTGTGTGTGTGTGTGTGTGTGTGTGTGTGTGTGTGTGTGTGCGCGCACGCGCGAGTGTGTGTGTGTGTGTGTGTGTGTGTGTGTGTGTGTGTGCACGTGTTTGAATATTGCAAATAAAAAGCATGGCTATGCATAATTAATAGAATGTTGAGCTTTTATCGAGCTGATGAATAATTACCCTTGGCTGATACTTTCACACCCCTGAACCATCACACACGTAGCAGATGTCAATGTTCATTTATCAAGAGGAAAATGCCACAGCATATTTCTGCTGCAGTCTGGGAGGCTTGCGGTGGAAGCCCAGACTGAAGCTCTCGTTTCATCTAACAGGATGCATCTGCTCGCATTAAATTAAGAGGAAAGACAACAAATTGAATTAGCCATCATTAGAAACTCTCAGAAATCATTTGAAAGATTTCTGAACTGGATAAACAGCTTTATGAAAATCTTCTCACACAAGTGCATGTGCAGTGTGTGAGTGGTCTCACCAGCTTCTCGCCTAGTCTCCATGGCAGGGACCCATTCATTGGCACCCCAGACTGTGTATTAGGGTGTGGACCCAGAGCCCTGTATATCTGCTTTCTGATGGCCTCTATTGTACAATGGCAGAAACCAATCAAACTGGCTCGATTTCTATTTTAGTGGATAAAAGAGATAGTCATGTGTGAATGCTGTGTCATAGATGCACAAGGCTTTCTCCAACATAGTCGTTAATGTAGGTAACCTGAGGTCGATTGTATGATGGGCATGTTCTAAACATTTAGCTCTGTGAGCAGACTCCTGCATTTTTGACCTAAAGGGCTCTGGATAAAATACATAGGAGTGTGACGAATGTTTATAGGGGCATGGCTAATTCATAGGGGGTGTGGTTAATACATAGGGGTGTGTGGTTAATACATAGGGGGTGGAGTTAATACAATGCTCGAACCCCCATCTAGAGAGTACAGCACTCAGAGGAACTGACCTACATAAGGTACAAGATACAGATTGTTCAGGAAGAAGTCGCACACACACCCACACAAGCACACCCACACACACACATGCATGTACACACACACACACAAACACACAAGCACACCCACACACACACATGCATGCACACACACACACACACCCACACAAGCACACCCACACACACATACATGCATGCACACACACACGCACACACAATAAGTACAGTATACCTACTATTTAATAACTCTTATTTAGGGCAAAATCACTGCTGCGGTTCTATACTGCAGTAAATTTGGGATCAGAATATATTAGAAAAGTGTCACATATCCTCTCAGCTGTCCTGGATTTACTATGTCACTTTTACAACATATAAAACATAATCTGTAGCCTAATTAGGAAGAAAGGAAGAAATATGTTTATTTCATATAATGAAAATAACTAAGGAAAGTTTGAAGATCTCCTATGATCTTGAACTTGAAATTATTTTGATATAGCTTGTGTGAAGCATTTTTGTGAAACGGTCTGGTGCTATTTTTACGTTATACTTTTTGATCTCAGTTAAATGACTGACTCACCCTCAGTTTCTCGGGTTGATTGTCTGGGATTTGTCATATTATCTTTTACCATTTAGCATTTATGTTTCTGTTCATCTGAGTACGCCCTGTGGACACAGCAAAGCTGCACTTAGCTTGCAATGCCTTGTGATTTATAAATAGCATCGCTGAACGCGTTGTTTTCAGTCTTTTGTCCTGCGTGAGGCTCTTTGTTTCGATGAGGTCGGTCTAGAGCCAGGTCTGGTGCTCTCCATCGTGAAGGTTTGCTGGCTTGGGACATTGTCTGCTGAAGACCTGGCGTTATTCTGCCTGTTTCCTTCCTTCCAGCTGTCAGCTCTCGCCGTCACTTTGCGCTCGTGCCACTGACACCAGACGCAGCGCTAACGTCAGGAGAAACAGCCGCGAGGGTGTCAGCTCTGTAGCACAAGTGTTTCAAACTTTTTTTTTTCTTCCTGGCAGAGATTTTATTTTTACAGAAAAAGCTGTTTTAGGGTCCGTTCAGTGTTTTGTATACTAATTGTTAATGTTTGTAGCATATTGCTGCATTGAGTGCTGTATAAAATATGGGATTATTTGTTAGGTTCATAGACATGGAGCCATCAAGGTGAACGAGGAGGCGGGTTGTGAAATCACTCAGGACCAATGCTTAGATTAGCTTTGGCATGGTGGTCTGGGATGGTTTCTAATAATCTCACCCTGGCTGTGTTTAAGGGCATTCTTGGTTTTGTAAACATCTCAACATACACTGGGGATATTTTGAAGTTTCCTAGGCTGTCTTATAAATGAGAGTCCCATTTAATGCCGCACTTTGGTTGCCATAGTTCCCAGATCCGTGCGCTAATTGGTTTAAGGAATGTGCAATATAACTGGGGCGCACGTGTGACACCTCGTAAGCTATGGCGATATTTTAGGCTTGCTCGTTACCAGCTGACATTGTTTACGGGCTGTAGACCAACATCAGTCATCAGTAAATGGTTTATGTCCAGGTATTCAGAGCATCACACAAATAAGATAAGTCAAAACACACACACACACACACACACACACACACACACACACACACACACACACACACACACACACACACACACTATCCCCCACGGGCTCATATTAGTCTTCTGTAATGAAACGTTTCACAGCACTATCAGATTACAAGAAAAAAAAACCCAGCCATCTCATTATGACTTTCAGCATTAATGAACACAAAATGACCTTGAAAGGGGTTTTAACTGGATTAAACTAACCATGCAAAGGTCAAGCCTTCTTCCCGGTTCACACTGAGCCATGCAGATGAATCCTTTTATTTCACTGTTTCCGGTGTGTTTAATGACTGTAGACTTGGGGTGAGTGCAGGTGTCTCTTGTATGGCTACCTGTGCTGTCAAGATGAAGCGTGTTTAATTGGTTCAAATAGTTTATTCCCCTGAGTTTGGTTTCGAAATCGCTGACACATGGAGGTTTTCTCTGCAGAGACTGATGGATGGATCAAGGTTCCAGGTTCACATAGTAATGATCCTCCCCAGGATTTTGTTCCAGCCACCTAGCTTTGCTAATTAGCTGAAAGTAGCAGGATGAGTGAATGAGTGAAGTCTACTGCACATACAAGAGCATGGCAGCACCTTAACTTCTCACAGCTGCAGATCCGAACTTATGCAACTCTGTTTATGAAGGAAGATTAATCAGAAAATCAAAACATGGCTGGGGTGTGGGTGCTTCTCTGCTCCTGCCTGCTTATGGCATACATGGAGGGGGAGGGAGGGAGGGAGGGAGAGAGAGAGAGAGAGAGAGAAAGGCAGAGGGAAGGAGAGAGGGAGAAATACATTGAGAGAGGGTGTGAGAGAGAGGCAGAGGGAGAGAGTGAATAAGAAAAGCTGAGGTAGAGTGAGAGAGAGAGAGGGAAAGAGAAAGAGAAAAAAGATGAGTGTCCACAGGGAGTCCCTCCACTCTGTGTCTTGTTGGGTTATTTTAAAAGTGTGGCTTTTTTTATTTTGAGCTGTGGTCATGTTGTCGCCGCTCTCACAAAGCCCAGCCGGAGCTCTTTGGAGAAACTGCGCAGCATGGCCGCATTCATTAGGACTGCTCTTCACATATGGCAAACGAGTGTGGAGCGGGCTGGACCGGACTGGACCACAACGACATGCCATTGAACTGTTGTGCATTTCTTAAAGAAAATAACAACAAACTGAAATATCACCTTCCCTAACAGAAAAAAGTTTCAACTGGTAAATTAAAGTCTTGCAATATGTGTGGCGGGCATTAACGTGACATTTCAGGATGTTCTCAGGAGTTTGTAACGTGACATTTCAGGAGGTTCTCAGGAGTTTGCCTTCTCTGTGAGGGGTTTGTAACGTGATATTTCAGGAGGTTCTCAGGAGTTTGCATTTTCTGTGAGGGGTTTGTAACGTGACATTGCAGGAGGTTCTCAGTTTGCCTTCTCTGTGAGGGGTTTGTAACATGACATTTCAGGAGGTTCTCAGGAGTTTGCATTTTCTGTGAGGGGTTTGTAACGTGACATTTCAGGAGGTTCTCAGGAGTTTGCCTTCTCTGTGAGGGGTTTGTAACATGACATTTCAGGATCTTCTCAGGAATTAGCTTTCTCTGTGAGGGGTTTGTAACGTGATGTTTCAATAGGTTCTCAGGAATTTGCCTTCTCTGTGAGGGGTTTGCAACGTGACATTTCAGTAGGTTCTCAGGAGTTTGCCTTCTCTGTAAGGGGTTTGTAACGTGACATTTCAGGAGGTTCTCAGGAGTTTGCCTTCTCTGTGAGGGGTTTGTAACGTGACATTTCAGTAGGTTATCAGGAATTTGCCTTCTCTGTGAGGGGTTTGTAACGTGACATTTCAGTAGGTTCTCAGGAGGTTGCCTTCTCTGTGAGGGGTTTGTAACGTGACATTTCAGTAGGTTCTCAGGAGACTCTGTGAGGGGTTTTTCTGTAGCTTGGCATAGACTATAGACAAGGGCCCTGAACTGCCCACGCTGCTCTCACGTAGCGGTTCTGTGCGTTTCTGCATGTTTGTAATGTTGTAATGATGTGTGGGGACATGTTTTGTGCACGTGCTGCAGCTGGGAGCTGTGATGTGCCATATCTTTAGGGTGCAGGTACACCTTCGACTCCTCCCCCCTGTTTGTAACTCTAGTGACAGCACCGGCTGACGTGTACTACCCACCGCACAGACGTAAGCTGCCCACATGACATCACAGCCTGACATCGATTTCAACACAGAAGATGTTTTTTCTCCTCAAGCATTTCCCCTCCTCTCTTGCAAAGAGACATAGTGTGTGTGTGTGTGTGTGAGAGAGAGAGAGAGAGAGAGAGAGAGAGAGAGAGAGAGAGAGAGAGAGAGAGAGAGAATTTAATTGAATAGGGAGGGAGGGAGAGGAAGAGAGAGGGATAGAGCGAGAGATGGAAAGAGGGACAGAGAGGGAGAGAGAAAGGGAGAGAGCGAGCGATGGAAAGAGGGAGAGGGAGAGAGAAAGGGAGAGAGAGAGGGAGACAGGGAGACTGTGAATTGCAGCCCACATACATGGAGAATTCACAACCAGGCAACTTGCACTGACTAATTTAGACATCCATCTATGGGTTGCCTAGCAACCCTTGGGGGGTTTGTTTCCTGTACAGCTGTTTGAGTGAGGAGAGAGGGTTAAAATCCCTCCAAGACCTTTTCATTCCTGCAGGGTTTCATTTGCATTGTTCCTTTGGTGATTTCATCACAACACAATGACTTTTAATGTTTTTGTGCGAACCAGTGACAAGACAAACTTCACTGTCTGGGTGTATTTTTGTTACAGCTTGGAATCAGTGTAGTGGCTGGTATTTATGTTGTAGAAGAAGACTGCCATTGTGGGGCATTGGTTTAGCTGATCCAGTACTAAGAAATGATCAATAGTGTGTCTACAGGAATTAATGCAGGACAAAGGACGAAGCTTAAGGATAAAGTAACTCCAGACGTCACTTCTGAGAGATTGAGAGAGAGTGTGAAAAAAGTGAGATTGAGAAAGAGAGAGAGATGAAAATCGCGAGAGAAGGAAGGAGAGAGAAGGGGAGATAGAGGAAAGAGAAGAAAATGAGAGAAAGATGGAGGAGAGGGTAAAGCAATGTAGAAACTGATGGAGAGAGGACAGGAGGGAGGGAGGGGGGGGTGTGCTGGGAGTTACTGTGTGATGCTTGTGTACTGAGCTCCTTCCTCTCCGCGAGTTCTGGGGAAGGAACGATGTGGGGAGAGCTACATGCACACGCCTGCTCCCTGCCTCCTCCGCCCTCCGTCCCGCTCTCCGTCTGCGGGAACCTCCTGCCTGGAGCTCCTGCCACACCTCGCGCTGCTCCTCTCCACCGCCTCCCTCTCACAGGAGGCTGCCGGCTGTCGTAGGACCGCTGCGGAGGAGAGATGAAGTCCATCCTCAGCGCCCTTAAGAAGGAAGGTGAGCGCCAACTTCGCGGCCGCCGTGCCACTCCCCCCAACACCGCCTCACCTTTCTCCTCGTGGCCCCGCGCTGCCTGGGGGGTCTTTCTCCGCCTGCTCTCTGGACTCCAGGCTAGTTGAGATGTTCCAGCTGAGATGTTGAGATGTTCCAGCTGCTCCGTCGGAGGGAGGCTCTTTTCTTTTTTAACTTTTTTTATGTTTACTTTGTCCAGTGATTGTGGAATTTGGTTTGATCCTGGAGAGGCTGAACTAGGCAGCAGAGATCAGATGAGCAGTGTCCGTTACAGAGTGACCTTGGGGTCTTCCTTTGAGATAAGTGTGCAGAACGATCTCCATCAAGAGCCATATTCTCAATATGCTTTTATGACGTTCTCTATGTGATTTAGTGGATAATTAACTTTATTGTTTTTATGGATTATGTGAACTTAAAACTTAAAACTAAAAAGCTTGAGTATATGCATGGGAGTGTGTATTTGTGGGTGTGTGTGTAGGTTTCCAATATTATATCAGTTTCTTATCACCAATAACTGTTTTCACCTTGCTGCTGTGTGTGTACAGTGGTGTGTGTGTATGATGTGCGTGTCGATTTGAGGCTGTGTGGAAGAGAAGATCCTTATTTCCACAGTGGGGCTCTGAAGCACATCACAACCAGCCCAGCGGCAACAGTGACTTTAGCTTAGTGCTGGTGTACCTTTCGGTTGTCGGTGTTTGAACTGGTCTGCTGAGGGTAAAGACCCAGTTACACCAAGACACCTGCTGGGGGAGGCATGGGTGAATTTGCTGGGTTTGGGTTAAAAACTCCCCCCACATATCTGATGTCACTGCTCGCAGCCTGAGTGTTCTGAAAACGAGATTATGCCTCCCGTGGTTCTAGCCCGTCATTAGGAACGTCGTTATGACGACGCCCACCAAGAGGCCCTTACATCAGCCTGTCAATGACTGCCCAGGCCACTCACGCAGCACGCGCGTGTGATGTCATTGTTCCTCTCCGGTGATACGGAGTTGGTCCCTGCTGGTATTTTTAGCCTCGTGCCTCTGTGGGAGAGAGAAGGATGTGTGGTGGGCTTAAAATGGCCCGGTGTTTTGCTGGAAGAGTGTGTGCCCCTGGTCTGTAGTAACACAGACATAAACACAGGCACTAATCATGGCTGAGCGCCGTGGAGCTATGGGTCGGCCCTGGACTGAGCCGGTCCAGTAGGACTTTAGACTACAAGAGTTGGGTGGCTGTTCGTGACCTGAAGTTTGTTCAGACTTTGTGTAAGTGTGCTGGACTCTTGTGAGAGGGCATATGTTTCGGTGGACTTTAAAAGGAGGGGCAGTGTGCTGGAATTCTGTAGGAGACTGTCCATCTTAGTGTAAGAGAGCATGCAGTATACTGGAATTACATAAGAAAGTGTGTGAAGTTCTGAACTTCTGAAAGGAAAGAGGTGATTTCACCTTTGCCTATCAGCCCTTAAACTTCTGGAACAGTCCGGAATAGTCTGGAATAGTCTGGAATAGTGTCTGCCCATGCATTCATATTCTTTGGCCTTTTTTTGACAAATTGTTCAAAACCCACTTCTCTGACTTCTCTGAATCAGATGATTATAGGTCATTGGTTTGCTTTGGGTGTTTTCTGTTTTCAGTATAATTTATTAAATTGATTTGAGCTGCTGTACCAGTTTGTCAAAACACCATCACCAACACCAACACCACTGCGGGCTTTCCTGGAGGCTGGGAGGTCCTGGCAGAACCGGGCAGCACCAGCACGATGGCCTGCAGCTGTTAGTCCCTCCAGCACCTGAAGGAAGGAGGAGCCACACGTCTTCCTTCACACCTGTCAGAGCCCACATTAGCGGCAGGCTGAGACTGCCTCATGCACAATCTCTGTCGCATTTTCTTGTATACTTTGCGAGTTATGTTTGTGTTGGTTCATTGCTCTTGCGTTGGTGTTGAATAATCCATGTAGCCTAAGAACTTGCCTGGAGTCAGAATGAGATTCAAAGATCACAATTTGTACCTAATGAACAGAAACAAGACTGGATCATGGAGTAACATGGTGAGACACTCACAGATGGCATCACACACCCTAAGGCATCTGTATCACTGACGGCTCTGTAATTGACAGGTCTCCTGACCAATCAGAATCCCAGCCAAGAAAGCTGACAGAAATCAACATGCACTCTGTACACCACTCCAGGCTGGCCCAGCGACGTGTGCTCTAATTCAACATGCCCTGTAAACGTCATATAACCCCTTGTCCTCTGTCTTTGCCTCTCCCTTTCTTACCCTCTCTCTCCCTTTCTCATCCTTTCTCTCCTTCTCTCTCTCGCTTCCTCTCTTTTTCTCCATCCCTTTCTTTCACTTTCTTTGTTCATTGTTCTCATTGATGTATCTCCTATTCATGCAATTTTGCTAACGCTAATAAGGGTCTAATACTATTAATAATAGGTGTGTAGGTATGATTAACAATAACAAATCTCCCTCCCTGTCTTCCCCCTTCTCCCTCTCTCTCTTTTTCTCTCCCCCTCTCTCCTTCTGTCTCACCCTCCTTCTCCTTCACTCTTTCCCCCTCTTCCTGTCCTCTTTCCCTTTCTTGTCCTCTCTTTTTCCCCTCCCTCACTTCTCTCTCTTCCCTTCTGCCCTTCTGTCACCCTCCCTCCCTGGCACTCTCTCCTCTTTCCCTCCCTCTCTCTCTCCTCCTCTCTCCTTCCCTCTCTCTCCTTCCTCTGTCATTGTCCTCCCCTCTCCCTCCTCCCCTCTCCC
>NC_135221.1:14219087-14451587 GCF_052324685.1 Brachyhypopomus gauderio | reverse complement strand
TGAGCAACTCTTGCAGAAATTCATATATTCCAGAGCCAGTTTTCAAATCTTTGGATTTTTTTGCCTGTGCCATAGTCTGCTGAGCTGCTGCTACAGACCTCTAGTTTTCACTGTTCTAGTTTCACTGTTCCAACTTTGATTTTCTTGTTTGAGGAGAGGGAAAGAAGAGGGTGAATAGGGAATGAGATAACTGAGTAGAGGAGAGGAGGAGAGGAGGAGAGGAGAGAGAGAGAGAGAGGGGGAGAGAGGGAGAGGAGAGGACAGGAAAACGCAGGCCAAGTGATAGTGTAGGTGAGGAGAGTGATGGAGTGATAGAGCACAAATTAACTGGAGGGAAACTGTGAGAAAGGCAGAAGCAAAGGAGAGAGAGAGAGAGAGGGAGATGGAGGGAGAGGGAGGGAGCAGTAGACGGACAGAAAGAGGACGTCCTGTCTATCTTCTGTCATCAGTGACAGTTTTGTCAGAATTATGTCTCCGAAACTTAAAACTATGATTACTGTTCACCAACACGTCTGCTGACCCTCCAGTGACCATAATCCCACGTTGACGTGTCGTGCAATAGCCTCTCAGTACTTTTGTTTTATGAGGAAGGGAATCATCTTGCACTAATGTCTTGTGGTGAACACTTACGTAGCACTGATGAAAAACTGACCCATGAAAAAAGTGTGAAAAGGATGTGGAAAAAGGTGTGAGAAAAGTGAACTTTTTTGTAATTAGCCCTCACTCTGTGTTCTAGCACTTGCCATCTTCACATGAAAATGTGAAAAACATGACCACACATTAACACCGTAGTGCTTATAGGTACAGTGGACATCCTGACGTCCTGTTTATTCACTGGAAGTTAGAGGTGCTGTTATGAAACCAGGCTAACCTGGGCATGCTCTGCTTGCTCCTACAGTTAGCTGAAGCATCGTCTTTGCCTTTGACATTGGGTTGTCTCCCAGCACGAGACTTATTAAAGCAGAAGTCATGTAGAGGGCAAGTGTAGGCACTTTGTCCCAATTTCCCCTGCTCCTATAGGCTGGAGGGGCCCCTTAGCAGGGGGCGGGGCCTTTTTGTAAGGGATTGGGTCAAATCATAGATGGAAAGGAGGTCAATTGCATAATCGACCCGATTAGCCTTTATTGGCTTCATGGCTGTTATAAAGACATGAAGCAGTTTTAAATGTTGCAGCAAACCACTGAATGAGATCTCATCTAACCTCCTAAACACCATCCACACACACACACACACACACACACACACACACACACACACACACACACACACACACACACACACACACACACACACACACACACAGAAGAGAGTTTCTGTAGGTTCAAATGCATTCTTGTTAAAGCCAGGAATAATGCTGTTTAAGAAATATGTAGATAGAACATTATGTTCAGAATGTGCGCTCAGCTGTGGATGTCCACGCACTGGTATAGCCCAGTTTCTCTCTTGCTTCATATTCAGGTCATGTCCCTTCTGTTCTCACTGCCAGCCTCATCGGGACGTTGTAAATACCTTATAAAGTCTGCATTTATCTCCATTAAGAGTTTGTTTTAGAGAAGAGCACGCTGTTAGTGGCACTAGCGTGGTGTGCCTTAGGATGCCTGAGGATGACTCAGTGTTCTTCTCAGGAGGTGATGTTTATTTTGTTGGTACACAATTTAATTATGTGGTGCGGGCAATAATTGATTTAGCCAAAGCCCGCTGGTGTTCCAATCACACTGGCGCTCAGAAGCTTGGCACTAAAGGAATTGGAAACAAATCCTTCACAATTTTAGTCCAGCAGGGGGAGCTGTTTTACCACTGATGCTGCTTTATTCCTTTTTTTTTCTCTTCAGCCATTGATTTATTTGTACTGATTAGTCCCTCTGCTGACTGTGGCATTATAGTGGTTCTGTATTATACTTATTTAATGAGCAGCTAGTCAGGCGGCTTTGGTTTGTCATGCAGATGGAGTGATGGTGCTTTCTTCTGCTTCCTCCGTAGCCCCCGTCCGAGCCGAGACGCCTTCTCTGCTGTAGATACTCCGGCCTCCAAACGCAAGCTGTGCAGTGGCGTTCCCGGGAGGCACTATGTGGTGGTGAAGTCCTATCAGCCACAAGCAGAGGGCGAAATTGCTCTGTACAAGAATGATAGAGTTAAAGGTACGGTAAGCGGGTCTACCCCTGGTGGTGGTGGTGGTGCAGGGGTGGGATATAGTCTACACACATACACATTACTAATGCTTTGTGCTTCATGTAGTAAATCCTTAAGCCAAATATCCACACTCATAAAATCTTATTGTGTACAAATATTTAAGAGACTTTGAACTATCAAAAGTATGAAAAAACATATATTCTCTAAAAACCTGTGGCATGCAGGGTGGTGTTCAGCTAAAAGAATAACCCATCACACTCACAGGATTGGATGGGTTAATACTGGTGTGTGAGTGTCGTGTTGTGGCTCTGATTGGAGCTCTTTCCTACAGTTCTCAGTACGGGTGAAGGTGGATTTTGGGAAGGCAGCGCTCGAGGGAACGTGGGATGGTTCCCTGCAGAGTGCGTGGAGGACATCCCCAACAAACCCAGTGAGGACCGACCCTGTAAGTCTCACACACACACACACACACACACACACACACACACACACACACACACACACACACACACACACACACACACACACACACACACACACAGGTGTTGAGGGCAGTATGCTAACCTTGTGACACTCTTTCACACACATCTTAACACACGTGTAACCTTCCACCCCTCTCCTCTTCACTCTTCTGCTGTATCCAGCACCTCTTGCAGTCTGGGGGCCATACTAGGCTATTAGTTCAGTTGGCATTCAGCACTATAGGCTGTTCAGTTGGCATTCAGCACTGTAGGCTGTTCAGTTAGCATTCAGCACTATAGGCTGTTCAGTTGGCATTCAGCACTGTAGGCTGTTCAGTTAGCATTCAGCACTATAAGCTGTTCAGTTAGCATTCAGCACTATAGGCTGTTCAGTTGGCATTCAGCACTATAGGCTGTTCAGTTAGCATTCAGCACTATAAGCTGTTCAGTTAGCATTCAGCACTGTAGGCTGTTTAGTTGGCATTCAGCACTATAAGCTGTTCAGTTAGCATTCAGCACTATAGGCTGTTCAGTTGGCATTCAGCACTATAGGCTGTTCAGTTAGCATTCAGCACTATAAGCTGTTCAGTTAGCATTCAGCACTGTAGGCTGTTCAGTTGGCATTCAGCACTATAGGCTGTTCAGTTAGCATTCAGCACTGTAAGGCTGTTCAGTTAGCATTCAGCACTACAGGCTGTTCAGTTAGCATTCAGCACTATAGGCTGTTCAGTTGGTATTCAGCACTATCTGAGTCACGATTTGACCAACACCAACACTAACACCTCTCAAATGGCAGTGAAAGCCTGCTACGAAGTGGACATATCTCTTAAAACACCAGGGTTAAGAAGGGTTCATAATTATCATAAGTATCACCTTCATCATCATCATCATCATCGTCACATTCCTCATCATCACCCTCATCATCATTCTCATCATTACCATCATCATCGTCAATATCAGTAGCAAATGATGAAACATTAACAGTGGTCCCAATCTTTGTTTACACATAAGTTTAGAGCTGTTGGTGTGTGAGAGAGATTGTTAGTGCTGTATGTGTGTATGTGTTAGTATGGAGTGTGTGTGTAGGAATGTGTTAGCATGATGTGGGTATGTTGTATGTAATGTAGAGTATAAAGTGTGGGCTTGTGTGGGAGTATGTGTAAGTATGGTCTGTGTGTGTGTGTGTGTGTGTGTGTGTGTATATGTTAGCATGGTGTATTGCGTGTTAGCATGGAGTGGTGTGTGAGCTTGTGTGTTAATATCGTTTGTGTGTGTGTGTGTGTGTGTGTAATAATGTGTGTATGCAGTGATGTCAGTACTCTAATCTTACCACTTTTTTCGGTAACGAGTAATATAACGCGCTACTATTTCCAGTCCAGTAATCAGATTAAAGTTACTTATCCAAATAACTGTGCGTTACTATTTTTATTTTCCTTAGTAAAAATATATATTTTATCTTTCTTCTTGGCTCAGTTCTACTTTTGCGCTCGACTCTGCACGCTGCGCGCGACCCTGTGAAAGCGCGAGCACGTTTTACAAGTCATTTTTTGCAGTGTCCTCCCGAAACGATATGTGGTAGTATAAAGAAACACCCCTCAAAAACAGGGGAAGGAACATTTACCTGAAGAATTTTAATGTTGCTTTGTGTTCCACGTTTGAAAAGTGCTGGAATTTTGACTAGTAGCCTACTTTAAAATGCTTGAAATTTCGTTTCACAAGCTGTTTGACAGAACAGTTCACTTGTATTACGTTTACAAATAAATTTACAAATAATACCGCGCAGCTACACAAACGTAATGTCAGGAGATACTGTAGCGACTACTACTACTCCTCACGGCGAGTCTTGCCCTTTAAGTGACACTGGGGGGGCGACGCGCGCCAACGTTGCGTTATCAATAAAGTTTTCCCTCCTCTGGATTTTTGGATTAAGCAGTTTCTGCCTCGGTTACCGAACCTACTTCAATACATTGTTACTGTTAAAAATGCACTTCCAATAAAGTGAGTATTGGAAAAATTTATTTTGCTGCTGAATGTAACTATTAAAGTAACTTGTAATCTAACGTAGTTACTTTTAAAATCAAGTAATCAGTAACGTAACTAAGTTACTTTTAAAAGGAGTAATCTGTAATCAGTAATCGGATTACTTTTTCAAGGTAACTTAGCCATCACTGTGTGTATGTATGTGTTAGTATGGTGTGTGTATGTTGTATGTAATGTAGAGTATATACAGTGTGGGCTTGTGTGGGAGTGTTGAGTGTGTGTGCATTGGTATAGTGTGTGGAAGGTGTGTTTGCATAGATTGTGCTGAGTGTATATATATTGATCGTGTGGTTCAGTGTATGGTGTATGGTGTTTGTTTTGTCACGTATGTCACATGGAGTGTTTTTGTGTTTTGGTTTGTCCTGTAGATTGTGTTTGTTTTTTGGTTTGTCCTGTAAAGAGAGTTTGTGTTTTGCTGTCATACGGAATGTGTTTGTGTCTTGAACATGTATCCCATCACTGCATTCCCTGTGGTTAGTTTGGGCCAAATGACAGCTTTTCACATCACTTTTTGTTTTTTTTTGTGTGTGTGTGTGTGTGTGTGTGTGTGTTTGAGTTAAATTGGGCCCTAGTCTGGTAATTGGGCCCCTTGTCAGTGCTACTGGTTAGACGTTCATTTCAAACACGCTCCTCATTCCAACCTCCAGAAGTCCATCTTCTAGAAGTCCATCTTCCTCTCTGTTGGGTCCCACCTCACATCCTACCGTCCCAGCTGCACACGTCTCCACTCGACCACTCATGTGCAGAGTCTCCTGGGATTCCATTGTGATGTCACAGTGGGCCGTGTGCTTCCCAGTGTTCTGATACCACCCAGAGAGGAGGAACAGAGCGTGATTGGATGCTGCATTTGACTCCCTTTGACTTGGAATCTAGGACACAGATCAACTAAAGCAGTAGATTTGTCTCCATTGCAGGTTTTTCTGATTCAGATGTGTCTGATAAAGCGAATGTGTCCCTTTTGCGTGACATACAGCAGTCTGCTTACATAGCATTTTTTCTCAGCATGTGCAGTGTTGGAGAATCGGGGTATCTAGGGTAATCTGCCATTCATTTGGTCCTTACAAATGCACACAGAAGACTTTTTTTATTTCTGGCTCTATTCTGCAGCACGTTGCTGTCCGTTGTGTACAGTACATCATCATACAGTGTGTTTGCACTTGTAACAAACTGTAGTGTTGCAAAATTCTGCCCATGGCAGCTTGTTGTAGACAGATCGGGAGTCGTGGCAAACAGCAGCTGTGATTGGTTGAGAGGCTCTGGCCCCGGTGACTCACTGGCTAAGCAGTGAGAGGGGCGGGCTGAGTCAGCTTTGCGACTGTAACCGTGGTTGTTTTCCAGAGGATGTGCCTTTTACTTGCTGGTACAACATGTGGTTCTGCCTGATGTTGGGTGTTTATTATGAAATGCTAATCATTGTGATTCCACAAATGTGTATATTGTGTTACCGTAATATATGCGCAATGAATTAGAATCTGTATTTTGAACGTTTCTGGATCTGTTTATATAAACGTGTCAGTGGTGCATCATATGAGATTCGTCCATCACTACAAACAGGAAGATATGTGAGTTCAATGTCCATTCAAGGTGGAAGCGTTGTAGATTTAGCTGCTGAGTTACGAGGCTGTTGACAGTTAGATGTAGGTTGTGTTAGCTGTAGGCTCTGTTATCTGTACATTCAGTTGGTTGCAGGTTATGGTAGCCCAATTGTTCTGATAACCCACGGGCTCTTTTAGGCCTTGGGTGTGTAAGCCCACAGGTTCTGTTAGTGTTGTGCAAGGAATGTGAAGGTGTTTGCAGAGCTTATGTGATCTCCACACGTGTGCAGGTGTTTGGGGAGCTGACGTGATCTCCACACGTGTGCAGGTGTTTGGGGAGCTGACGTGATCTCCACACGTGTGCAGGTGTTTGGGGAACTGACGTGACATGCACACATTTGCAGTTGGTTGGGGGACTTGACATGACATGATCACGTGTGCAGGTGTTTGGGGGAGTTGACGTAACCTCCACGTGTGCTGACGTTACTTCCACACGCGTCTTGTAGGGGGAACTAAAGCTGATGTGGCTTCTTGGCTTCCCCAGGACGAGAAGCTTATATCCGGTCTTACATTAAAAAATGACACTTACAGTGTCCTTTGAGAGAATCAGCATTGTGTACATTGTATTAGCAGCAGTTATTAGTTTGGTTAAGGAAATAAAATGAGCGATAATAAATAATGAGAGCAATCAGTTATAACGCATTTATGTTTGTTACATAATGTACCACCAACCCTATTTGTGATTGAACTGTACTGCCAAAAACTGCTCGACGCTACTGACGAATGGTCCAGCAACCTTTAGCTGCTACACCCATGACGGCACCGTAGTGGAGTATTGCACAGCTACTCTGAATAGGCTCTGTGCTGCCATGGCGTTCCGAGTGCTCCCGTGGCGTTCCGAGCGCTCCCGTGACATTCCGAGCGCTCCCGTGGCGTTCCGAGCGCTCCCGTGACATTCCGAGCGCTCCCGTGGCGTTCCGAGCGCTCCCGTGACATTCCGAGCGCTCCCGTGGCGTTCCGAGCGCTCCCGTGACATTCCAAGCGATTCTGTCACTGCTGCTCGCTTTAGAATAGCACCCTCTCCGTGCTGCCGTCTCTTCAACCTTTCAGAGCCACTCTCATGCACATTCCTGATTGATACATTTCCATGGAAACATGCTCTACACTGTACAACCCTGTTGCTAAGGAGTGGGCCTTAGCAAGATTTTTTTTCCTTTTTGTACCTTCCCTTTGCGTCTCTCTTTTCTCCCTCTCTCTCACACACACTCTGTGTCTTTCTCTCTCATACAGCCAGGAGAACAGCGCGTACGAGAGGGTCTCAGTGCTCTGACTCTCACGTCTCCCGACAATGATGCAGGCAGTTAGTTCGCACGTGCGTGCAGGTTTAAAGGAGTGAAAAAGTTTCGGGGCTATGTGGAGCTAAGCTAGGGAGGCAGGGTTGGAGAGAGAGAGAGAAAGAGAGAGAGAGGGGGAGGGAGAGAAAGAGAAAAACACAGAGAGAGAGAGAGAGAGTGCTTACACCATCTTTTGTTTTGGGGGATTGTTTCCTGCAATTAGCTCTGGGCTCCAAGGCAGCAGGAGGCCGGATGGATGAAACGCCCAGATCCAGGAAGAAGGTTCATTTTGGAGGTACTGGAGATGTTTGTGACAACTTTGGTTTCTAAATATGTACTTTGATTTTGAATAGAGCATTGCAGACCCTGTAGGGTTTATATATATATATATATATATATATATATATATATATATATATATATATATATATATATATATATATATATATATATATTTATATTTATATATAAGAGCCTATTGCCATAGCGTCAAATGTGTTTTTTGATGTGCACTCAAGCGTGCGTGTTATGTGTGTGTGCATGTAAGAAACTCGCTCCTCATATATTACATTCTCGCTGCTGGACTGCCGGATGATACGAAGCTTGAAAATCATGAAAATCTGCAAAGTGGCTTGAAGATGTATCAGCTTTGCATTTTTACTAAAGCGCAAATATCCAGTAATGTTAAGAATGCACAAACACTGCTCATGCTAATGCTTCTGCTAATGGTGTTTAAAGTGGTGTTTGAATGTAGTGCGTTGTGCACGTGTGCAGTCCTCTCTGGGCTGCAGGTGCTCTGCTTGAGAGCTGATAGTTGTTCGGAGTTGTTGAAGGCATCGCTGTTACATCTCCTGACCTTCAGAGCTTTGTCACAGTGCTTTCTGCAGTTTGGCAAAGTGCATCTTCTCACTCTCACGTCTACCGATTAGCTTATCGGCTTCCATCCTGCGTAGTGAGATCTAAATGAGAAAAGAGCTGGGTGGGATTGTTTTTTAACTGAGATATTTAGAGGGTATTTTGCACTAGTGTATTGCACAAGTCGTGTATGATTTGAGCTGCTGAAAAATGACTGATGTGTCACACTCTGATGAATTACACTGCACCGTATTACCAGTGTGCTGGTTGTGTATTACCTGTGAGGTGTGTTTAAGTTCTCGTTTCATGATGGTGTTGTATTGTATATGAAGCAGCTGGCTAGCGTCTGGCCAGAAGAGAATGAGGGCCTGGAGGCAGAGAGCTAGCTAGATGAGTCTGTGTCGCTGCCTCTCTTTAACTGCCATTACTGTTGGCACCTCAGTGCTTTTCTACTGGAGTATGAACAAGGACATACTTGTGTGTTGGGTGTGTGTGTGTGTGTGTTGAGTGTGTGCATATCTGGCATGTATTTAGCTGGCATGCCTGTGTATCTGGAGTATGTGTACGTGTGTGTGTGTGTGTAGAAAAGAGCAGCGGCCTCAGAAAATGTCAGGGTGTTTCATTAGAGAGAGAGAGAGAGAGAGAGAGAAAGAGAGAGGGAGAGAGATGGAGAGAGGGAGGGAGATAGAGAGAGAGAGATAGAGAGAGAGAGAGACATTTGCTGACTGCTGAAACTGCCAGCTTTAAGTAAAAGTGCCGTTAATATTTATTTGGTGGTAAACAACCAGCCGTGTAGAGAACCCTCCTCTATTCAGTATTCTATTTGGGATAAATGCTGCTTTGATTTCTAAACACTTAAAATGAGACCCGAGTTAAACTGATTATTAATAATAATGGGCCATGTCAATCATCAACATGCCTTCATGAACCTGTTCCATGCTTACATCTGATCATCCACTGTGATATTTTATTTGTGTCTAGTGCAAAACACCCCAAATTAACTGACACATGACATGACCATGACGGTGGCCGTGGTGCGGTGCGGTGCGGTGCGGAGGGCGAGGGTTAAGAAGGAACTGGGACGGCAGACTCCTGGCCTTCGCCATCACGCACATGTCATAACGTTTGCACAACAAAGCAGCATTGAGGCTGTGACTTTAACAGCTGAGCAGTGAGTGGGATGGAGGGGAAAGTGTTGAATCCCACGCAGCTTCCTGACAGCAACGGAGAGCGGCAGACATGAGAGCGGCTCCAGGACCAGGTAGGCCGTGCAGTCTAGGGCCGCACACCCGCCAGGCGCCGCACGACCCACAACTCCACGCCACTGAGCGCCACCCCAGGAAGCCATGAAGTAGCAGCCTGATCCTAAATGGTGTTTACTGCAGCACAAGAGGATGATTACATGTATCCACTGAAATTATTATAGTTTTCTTCTGCATATTACATAATATGCGTTCACCTAGATCGGTGATCATTCTTGTTGCTTTGTTCTTGTTGTATGTTCAGTTCATTTCGCCCAGTGCAACACTGGGACTTCATATAGGCCTAGATTTGTTTTCTGAGTGCAGATCACATGTGCGCTTAATTGATTCAAGGAACTGAGAAATTGGACTGGATTGCTAACCAAAAAACAGGGACAAGACAGTGTAAAAGGCCATCCCAGTGAGTGGGAATAGTGAACAGTGAATGTATTCGCTGGAGGAAAGTAGTTTCAGGTGTGTTCTTGCTCCCAAATGTCTGTTATCACAAAACAATGAAGTGTGCCATTAGAACTCTCAGCTGGCAGTGTGTGGCCTTCATGACAGCTTTGTGTTCAATTTCAGCAACAGTGTGTGTGCCCAGCAGGAAGGCAGTGTGCCTCTCATTTGCTTCCCAAACACCTGAACTTATATGAACCTGCTTCCGTAACAGAGGACGTTGGCACCCAGTGTAAGGGCTCCCTGGAGGAGTGTTGTTTTTTCCGACATAGACACTCACACAGCCTTTCTCATTCTGTGTGGCCCAGGGGTCATTTCATAAGCTACTCCCCTGATTGCATTACCTCTGCTTCTGCAGCCTCTGGTCGATATGTGGCTAACCTGAAACCAGCCCTCTGTCTGGCCCTGAACCCCCCTCCTATCCCCATGAGTGTATTTGTGCCTGTGGTCAACACTGATGGTAAATCAGTCAGTATGTGGTGCTGAGCACTGTAATGATGCACTGCTTCTTATCAGTTCGAGGGTTAGCTCAGTGTTGTGACTTATATTGCAGAAGCTGCTTGTGGTTCCTGGTCAAAAGCATTTTGTTCTTATAGCCCAGTTAGTATGGGATCATCACTGTATGATTCAGCTATCTGCAGGGATGACTGCTGGGATACAATGACATATGGCGCACAGTTTGACCAATTTGTGAGCAGAAGGATTTTTTAATTCCCCTGAGATTTCGGCTGTAGCTGGAAGACCATTCTCTGCATGATCTTTTTTTTCTTTTAGTCTTTCTTTCCATCTCATTTCCTTTAAGCTTGTGGTAAAGCTAAATAATAACATGTCGGTGATGACAATGATCGTAGTGGTAGTGATGATGACCATATTACCAAGCATGTAGACACTTTGGTTAAGGAGCTCACACGTCTGGCATGAGTTCTCTGCAATGTGCTGGTAGCTCTGGAACATTAAGCTATTTTGCTGGAGAGAAGCAAACATGAAGGTCTTGGCTTAACCCTGCAGATGCCCGGGCGGATCGATCTGAACGACGGAAGCTATTTCGCCACTACACCGTGGGCTCGTATGACAGCTTCGATGCATCAAGGTAGGCCTGAGTATCCTTCTACTTCTGACTGTGGATAAGGGTTCCGTATACCACAGCGTAGCTTTAAACTTACATAGCCTAGTTCAAGAGGAACACTTTGTCTTTAGACACCCTACAGGAGCAGTTTTTATTATTATTATTATTATTGTCAAAGTACATTAGTTAATTTGGAAATATAGTCTGTATATGTAATGGGAGATTTTATTTTGCCAGTGTTTCTGTTTCAGGTTAAAATGTTTTGGTTTTAAACCGTTTCTGCTCCAGCAATATCCGTGGCGAGGTGCTTTCCCTGTGTTACCATTCATTCATGCTCTTTGAGGAGCTTTAAAAAGATTTTGTTTCTTTGAATGCATTTAATCCTCACTTCACTTTTCTCTTCAATTACAATATTGAAATTGTTCCAAAGGGGCAATGCTTTTGTCACTTTTGAAATTGAACACCAGTTTTTCAGGATGTCTGGAGAGGCTCTTTAAGCAATTATTCATGGCCTACAACCCATCAGACAACCTCACCCTGGCTGTCCTTACCTTACGCTCTACAGCAGCTTCGGCACATCTCATTCATCTGCCATGACACGGCTGTGCATTTATCTCTGCATCAAAGCATTCATTTCTGTTACAACGTGTCTTCCAATTTCTTCTACATGTGCTGTCATGAACGTGTGTGTATTGTATGAGAGTTGGCAGTGGTCATTTCTTTGAAGCACGAATGAGCATGCTCATGCGTTAATGCTAACTTCACTGGCCACTCTGTGCAGCTTTAATGCTAACTACCCTGGTCACTCTGTGCAGCTTTAATGCTAACTTCACTGGCCACTCTGTGCAACTTTAATGCTAACTACACTGGTCACTCTGTGCAGCTTTAATGCTAACTTCACTGGCCACTCTGTGCAGCTTTAATGTTAACTTCACTGGCCACTCTGTGCAGCTTTAATGCTAACTTCACTGGTCACTCTGTGCAGCTTTAATGCTAACTTCACTGGTCACTCTGAGCAGCTTTAATGCTAACTTCACTGGCCACCATACGGCTTTAGAGCTACAGTCCATATTCTTGTAGTTTCATTAATGGTTTTTGCACTAGCAACACATTCTGTGGTATTCATGGCTTTAACCATAAAGGCAGCTGTGGATGGTTTTGTTGTTGAATTGTTGGCATCTTTGCAATTAGCCGTTTCTATTCAGGGCCACAGACCTCAAACTCTAGATAGCATCTACCAGCTTATCAAACATCATATAAATTTAACACTATAAGTATAGTAAAAAAAAAAAAACAAAACAATGTTTTTTTTTCCCATTTGGTGGGAAAAGGTGGGCAGAGAGTGTGAAGGTATTAATTGTCAGATGGCTGGTTAAGTGTCTCTGAGACCTGTGTCCCAGTTCACTATCACTCAACATTGACATTATGAAGGCGTAAAAGCTGTCTGTGCTGTAAAGAAAGGTGGTCACACTTTGGTTTGAACATTCAAAACGTGTGCTCATTTCAGCAACGTTTTATTTTGTAAAGTGCCAAAATACGTAACAATTGGTACTGTTGAATGTTCGCTAGATATGCCCATAAGCTAACTGGAGTTACTGAGCGTTATCCATAGCATGTGGTCTGTTATACAGAGCCAGCTTAACTTTTTAGAGTCAGTCAAACAGTTGGATGCAGTATAGTCACGTGGATAGTCACAAAGAAAAGCCATGTCATCTTAGACTACAATTCTACTGTTTTTTTTCCTTGCAGACAGCAGAGTTTTATTTTTGTATTTGACATCTAAGATATTTTAAAGAAAACAGAACAATTCTATACGTAATCTTCTGAACTCCTACTCAGTAGACACACCCCCTTGCTCAGAGAGCGTTGTCATGGAGACACAGAGAGAATCCAGGCAATGCATTGCAGTCTACTTCCTGCTGCAGGTCTCCTAACTTACAGGAAAGCAGATCTGTGTCTTGTTTCTGGAGAACTGTGCAATGCATCCCAAAGTCAGTTAATCTCGAAAACAACTGCCTTACTCACTTGACATAATACAGCCTTAGTTGATAAGCCTTTGAGAAAATGTGTTTTATTGGACATTGTCACAGTCAAAATGAAAGAACTTAAATGCTGGACATTCAAATTTATGTAGATGACATACAGATTTATGTAATGTTTATTCTGTTTTAAAGGTGACTTTGAGTTTACTGTATTGTACTGTACTGTTGAAAACAGCCTTACTTGTCTATGATGAACTCAGTGCTACTACGTTGATGCCCAGCCAGATGGTCAGTCTTTAAAACATGCCATGATGTCCTTCAGATGCATGTGGAGGAGGCGTGGAGATTTGTTCAGTCCTCACTGGTCAGTGTGTTTTACAACAGGAGACCGTATAGACAGCTCTACACTGGGAGAGAATTTAGTGGACGGAGTGGTCCAGTATTCACTGGTATACAGATCTAGCATGTCTACATTTTACTCTTTGGTGTGCCATGACTTCGTCTCACATACCAGCACGTCTCATGAGCTCAGCATATTCTTTTATGCCCTCTCTATATCAGGCTCTGGGCGAATCATAATGACCCTATAAAAACTACAGTACCCAGGGTGCACTGTCTAGAAGTCTAGTAAAAGACAAGTAACATTATTATTAGTCTCAGTAATGTTAATGCTAACTAAGGATACTGACCTGGCTTCAAAAGGACATTAAGATAACTGATTTCTCTATCTTTTATTCACAGTAGAAATTCAAGGCTATATTCAGGTTATATTTAATAATTTGCTGATACCTGCCAATACAAATTACCTGCCTGCAAATTTGTGAATAAGAATAGCAGTTTCTCACCAATACAAGTACTGGGAAAAATTATACAGAATAGTTCAAGAAAAAGCAAAGAAATATTGCTTAATCAAAATCATGTATCTTAATGGTTAGTAGGCAAGGATATTAGCTCATGACCTCTGTGATGACACATATACACCCCTCCCCCAATGCAAATGATGTCTCTATGGTAACCATGCATCATTCTGCAGCAGTCAGCTCTCTCTTTGCTGAGGGTTGTCGCTATTCCCATGCAGGCTCAGCATGCAGCCCGTCAGGGTGTACTTACAGCTGAAGAGGTCAGAAAGTTTCGGGCTGAGGCGTCCATGAAGCGAGGTCTGATCCTCACAGATGCTCACGTGCACTGTACTTCACGGTGGCTGCTCAGCACAGGTGTTAAGCCAAAAAAAAAAACACAGTTTCAGTGGAGAGTCCCTGTAAGTTTGGTCTGAGACTGAGCTCAATCTGTGTTTGATGCATAACATGGCTGTCAGGGTAGCATATTTAGTTTTAGCTTTCACGTTTTAAAATGATGAACATGTTCTATGGACACTGAATTCCCAGTGCAGCTCTCGGGTGACAAATACAAGTGCTAGACATGGCCTGGCTCTGCGGGAGGATGCGGGGTGTTGAGCTGTGACCGATGATGGAAGGCTGTCATATGACAGGCCTGCTATTAGTAATATTTGTCTTTGAGCTAATATCCACAAGGTGACATAATTCCTTAACTCAGGGAAACTGTTTGAAGCAGTAAAGATGCTTGACTAGCAATCAGATGGATGCTGGGTCAAGCCCCACCGCTCTTGAGCAAGGCCCTTTATTTAAAATAGAAGGGCTATAAGCACGAATGTCTCTTTTCACCTCATTATCTTTTTGCCTTTCCTGGTGAGCATTGCAGGGGTAGCAGGCTAAGATGCAAAGATCAGCCCAGATTTCTCTGTTCGCTGTGACAGACTCCAGCTCATCCTGTGGGACACCCAGACGCTCCAAGGCCAGCTGGGAGATATAATCCTTCCAGCAGTTTCTGTATCTGCCTCTGCCAGTGGGATCTGCTTGGAATTGCAGAGCGATCTGACCATGGGGCATCCGTATAAAACCCCAAACCACCTCAACTGGCTGCTCTTCATCACTAACTGCACAGCTCGTGTGCAGGAGCCTCATTGCTCACACTGGTATTTGCAGTCCCTTTTTTTATTTGTTAGCCATTTGTCATGATGATAGGTACGGATATGGACATAGACACAGTACACAGAGCGCTTGGTTCTAGTACAAACATCCTGCTTCGCCACCACAGACCGATTCAGAGACCGCAACACTTCTGCCTCTGACCTGATTTCATGCTCACTTTTTCCATCACTCAGGACCAAGATCCCAACATACATAAACTTCTCCACACGTTTTCTCCTTTCACCTGAAGGGAGCATTCCATTTTTTTTTCCCAGGAGAGTGCCATGACCTTAGCATGACCTCAGACTCTGAGGTATGGATCTTCATCCCATCCGCTCACATTCAGATGGAAAACACTCAAGAGCGTGTCAAAGGTCGGCTTTAGAGGCTGCTAAAATGAAAATATCATCTGCAAACATCAGAGATGCCACATCTAGCTCCCCCTACTGATCACCACTCCAGCTTTAGCTGCGCCTTGATAATCCTGTCCATGAAAACCACAAACAGGAGTGGAGACAGGATGCACCTATGGTAGAGCCTAACACCATAAATGATTCTAACTTAATACAAAAATCCAGACATGACTTTCAGTGCAGAATAAACCACTGATTGCAGCAACTACTTACTCCTGTGTCATCTTCCACAACTTTTGCACATGTTCTTGGTCATGACTTTCCAAGGCCCCAAAGCAGATGTAGACTTGGTTGATGTATCATAATTCCTCACAAAGCTGTCCCAGAGAGAAGAGATGGGAAAAGGGTTCACTGTTCCTTGAACATCCAGAACATCTTTGAGGCCAACCACGAGTCTTTCTCTGTGTACTCCCCAAATTCCTTCAAAGACCAATCTATGTCCTCTGCAACAAACTTAGCTATAGCTATGTCTTCTGTTGCTATGATACCTCTCAACTGAATCTGGAGATCTGAGCATTTATTGAGCATTTTGAGCATTACTCAAAAAGTGATGATCAACTGACAACTCCGCCCCTTTATTCACCTGAATGTTCCTTCCTTTACCTGAATGTACATGGACCCAAGTCATCTGATATGAATACAAAATCAATCAGTGACACAAGGTACTCTGGTACCTTAAGAGCATCCTTGTATTCTTATATTTTTATTAATGCTTTCCAACTGTTCCTCCCAATTACATGCTTTCAGGTATTTCTGAAGGACTAAGGTCCTCGGGACTATGAAGTCAGTAGATGGCAATCCCTTAACCACCAGCCCCCCTTTCTCCAAGAAGACTGAATACTTTGAACTGTTTGATGTACACATGATCAGATTTCCTCTCTGAGGTTTGTAGTCTCAATGTGGCAATCCTATATCTAGTCCATACACATCTAGACCATTCCAACTTACACATCATTTTGTGAAATTTAAGCAGGCAATTTATGCAATATTGTTGGGAATGGATTTCAAGCCTTTGTAGATTTCTCTTCATTGACCTGTGAGACATGTTTTGTTTAGTAGTTTAGTAGTAGTCTACTAAACCCCTGTAGTTTAGTAGTAGTCTAATTCAAGGGAACCTTGAATTCTGACACATTGCTGTACTATCTAGGATGCATTCTGGGAACAGATGGTAAAGCACTGTAAGTCTGGATAAGAGCCTCTGCTAAATGCCCTAAATGTGATTATATAAGATGGAAACAGTTAGAAACACTGTATTTCTTAGAGGACCTTCTTAGTTTTAGGAACCCCCTGTTTGAAGCTAATGTCTACTAGGCCATCTACTCTTATGCAGGATCCAGGATAAAATAACTATATTATCATGACCTGTGGCATAATGGTAACCAGCCAGTGATCAACAAAAGAAAATCAGTTCATAGTGTCAAAGTCAGTACACTAGACTACAGCTGTTTTATCGATTTGCATTTCATTGATTGACATGTTTAGTAATATATAAGTTACTAAACATGGTTAATATTATAATATAACATTCTAATAAAAATGGTTCATACTTCCGAGTTGCTGCTGGTTGCACTTTTGGTTGTATTTTTCTTTATAAACTGAAAACGGAATTGTTGGAATAAAATCCCCCATAAAACCCCTGAGTAATACTACTTACACTGTACTGCCACTTTACTATGACTTATAGATGTTCTGTCGGTTATGTTTATTTCAATGGAATGGGCCTACCAAGGCTTGCTGCACATGCGCACATTAACATTACGTCAGGTTTCTCTGCGTTTTATACGCTTTTCAGATGTAGAAATCAGCATTACTGCGGACTTAACGTCTTACTGTATTTGTGACTGAAGTTCAGCACACTATTATGTGAACCCTGCATACTGTTACTGCTATTTTCAGTGATGTATTTCACTAATGTTTATGGCGATCACAATCGCCAAAAGTGAGCATATCATTTCTGCATAGCTACGTAAATCTGCTATACTACATCTGCTGTGTGCGTTAGACTGGACAATTTAACAAGACAAATGGTCAGAATGAGGTGCACTGCGTTAAAAGCGCACCTCTCTCCTGAATCTAAATGTATGTTCAAACCTTAAACTGTTTGCGTTAATGTGCACAAATGGGGATCGACAAATCAGGGACAAGGCACTTTAAATGTGTTAAATAACATGTGCAAAGGTTACGGTCTGTTGCGACTGCCGAAAAGCCCTCGGCAGAGAATAATTTTGGATCCAGTATTATGCAATAACAGACGTATGACGCCTTCAACACTAAGATAGTTAGAGGGTCTAAAATGATGAAGTGTTGTTGATACGGGGCGGGCTACAAAATCACCTTTTCACCACCATTCGCGTCTTCAATACAGATTCTGTAATCGATCAGATTATTTTTGAGTTGCTCTCCCATCCAGCAGTGCTGTGTACTCTCTCTCTCTCTCTCTCTCTCTCTCTCTCTCTCTCTCTCTCTCCTCTCTCTCTCTCTCCCCCCTCTCTCTCCCTCTCTCTCTCTCTCCCCCCCCCCTCTCTCTCTCTTTCTCTCCCCCATACCAACCAAGACTGGCTGTCATGTTTTCCTCTTGCCATTTTCATCCTTCATCGGGCGGTTATGTCTGGCGCTCACGACAGCGCTATTCGCCGGTACGAGGCCCTGCCTTATACCCGGCGTAAGAGCCCGAACATCGAAGGCGGTGTTTCCCCAAAGAAGTGCTCGCCAACGGTGTAACTCACACCGCAGCGCTCGCCGCAGATGATTAATTCCGCTCACGCGACGCCTGGCAGGATGAAAGATCGCTCCGCGCGCGCAGCTGTTGCGATGGTGAGGATGATGGGATGTAATAACGGTCGCTGCGCGCGGGATTTTCTCCACAGCGACTGCGTGATTGACGAGAAGACGGTGCAGCTGCAGAAGAAGGATAATGAGGGATTCGGGTTTGTGCTGCGAGGGGCGAAAGGTAGGAGACAGACCCTCCTGGTGGACTCTTTTTCTCAAGCGTCCTTGTTTCTTTCTTTTTTGTTTGTTTCTTTCTTTTTTTAATGCCACAAGCTTTTCCTCCACATTTTGTTTACACCCTCGTGCCTGTGGTGAACTCATCGTTGCAGAATAAACAGTGCTTGTGGTGTGTTTTTTGACCCACCCCCACAGTGATGCCGAGTCCCCCACCCACCCCCATCACTCCAGAAGTATACCTGTAGTGTGGGCTGGATATGGTCCTCCCCTGGAAATCACCAATGCATGCATCTCTGCGTCAAGAGCAACATTATTAACATTAACACAACATCTTTATCTTATATGATAGCACATGTCTGGATCATTTTTAGTTTCATTAATGTCATTTATGTGGACTGTAATCACAACCCCTCTCAGTCCTCAGTACTCTCAGTCCATGTGTTCTTTGTGTGTGTGTGTGTGTGTGTGTGTGTGTGTGTGTGTGTGTGTGTGTGTGTGTGTGTGTGTGTGTGTGGCAACAGGGACATCGTTGCCTAAGGACTGCTCTCAGCCTGAATCTCCCAAATTAGTTTTTCACCAGCTCACATTTCATCACCAGCATAATATACTGCTGTTTGATTGACTGAGATGCCAAAATGAAGATGTTAGATGCAGTATTTCTAAAGCGCTAAACCACTGCTGGCTTGATGTGTATGGGAATTATTTGTCAAGAAAAAGGCATAACACTCTAAAAATGAAAGCGACTGTCACTGATTTTTCAATGCTTTAGCTCACCTGACAGAGCATGATGCTAACATCTCCAAGGTTTTTGTAAGTTGCTGTGGATAACAGCATTTGACAAGTGCTGAAAATTAAACAAAATAGTGCTTAAGGAACAAGAAACAGTAAAACACTATACTGTGTACATTTATATGTTGTAAATAATAACAAAATTATAAAAATACAACTTAAAAGGTCCTTTGTCATGCAAATGCTTGGCACACAGTGGAGCTGCAGCACTTGGGCCTTGGTAGAACGGATCCTGGATGTCTGTGTCAGCAGCAGTGCACTGTAGTAGAGCAGGAGTGTGGGGCCCCAGAGCAGGAGTGTGGGGCCCCAGTGCAGGAGTGTGGGGCCCCAGAGCAGGAGTGTGGGGCCCCAGAGCAGGAGTGTGGGGCCCCAGAGCAGAAGTGTGGGGCCCCAGAGCAGGAGTGTGGGGCCCCAGAGCAGGAGTGTGGGGCCCCAGAGCAGAAGTGTGGGGCCCCAGAGCAGGAGTGTGGGGCCCCAGAGCAGGAGTGTGGGGCCCCAGAGCAGAAGTGTGGGGCCCCAGAGCAGAAGTGTGGGGCCCCAGAGCAGGAGTGTGGGGCCCCAGAGCAGAAGTGTGGGGCCCCAGAGCAGGAGTGTGGGGCCCCAGAGCAGGAGTGTGGGGCCCCAGAGCAGAAGTGTGGGGCCCCAGAGCAGGAGTGTGGGGCCCCAGAGCAGGAGCTGTTGTGCAGGTACTACAGCAAGCAGGGCATCAGGGAAGTAACACCTGCCCCCCGGCCTTGTAGAGTCAGTCTTTGGACCACGAAGGCCCTGAGCCGGCTGAGCCTCTTGCTGCATGCACTCGTCCCGCGGTCGTCCTGTGGTCGTCCTGCATGCACTTTCGGTCAGAGCGCAGTGTTGGTTTTTCATGTGCACCCGTTACAGCCACGCCTGTCCTTTGCTCTGTCTTCGGAAAACTTTGTGTTGTCTGTTTCTGTCGTGTCACACACTGTTCCTGAAACGTATACAAACAAACAGTTTGCTCTGTAAAGTAAAACTTCACAAACACTAATGCAGCGGACAGGAAGTGAAAGTCAATGGGGATCATTTAGCATGGTTTAATTTGCATACATTGGCATATTGCTAATGGCCCCTATTAGTGTGCCTTTGTTATGTGCAGTGATAGTGTTTCTGGGTGATGCATTCCTTATGTGAAGGTGCTCACTAGTTTCCCCAGCTACCCGGTTACTGAGAAGTGAATGTAGCCTTCATTAGCCCAGGCTTGACTTCTGTGTGTGTGTGCTACTGATTATTCTGATTATACGTCTGCCGGCATCATTTGTTTCTGAGTTTTGTTTCTGCACCTCTGAAACACCTGACCCGTCCCATTTAAGGTTTTACAGGCCTGGTTAGCCACATCAGCAGAACACAACACAGTACAGTAGCTGTAGTTCTCAGGGCTGTGTCTAAGACAGCCGCGTCTCTCAGGCATGTGTCCGAGACAACCACGTCTCTCAGGCATGTGTCCGAGACAGCCACGTCTCTCAGGCATGTGTCCGAGACAACCACGTCTCTCAGGCATGTGTCCGAGACAGCCACGTCTCTTAGGCATGTGTCCGAGACAGCTATGCTTCTCAGGTGTGTGCTCGAGACAACCACGTCTCTCAGGCATGTGTCCGAGACAGCCGCGTCTCTTAGGCATGTGTCCGAGACAGCCACGTCTCTCAGGCATGTGTCCGAGACAGCTATGCTTCTCAGGTGTGTGCTCGAGACAGCCGCGTCTCTCAGGCATGTGTCCGAGACAACCACGTCTCTCAGGCATGTGTCCGAGACAACCACGTCTCTCAGGCATGTGTCCGAGACAGCCGCGTCTCTCAGGCATGTGTCCGAGACAGCCACGTCTCTTAGGCATGTGTCCGAGACAGCCACGTCTCTCAGGCATGTGTCCGAGACAGCAACGTCTCTCAGGCATGTGTCCGAGACAACCACGTCTCTCAGGCATGTGTCCGAGACAACCACGTCTCTCAGGCATGTGTCCGAGACAACCACGTCTCTCAGGCATGTGTCCGAGACAGCTATGCTTCTCAGGTGTGTGTTCGAGACTGCTGCTGCTGTTCCTTTCAGGCGTGTGGCCACACCCCTGCCCCTGCCCTAACCTCTCTCTCCCTCCACTTTCTGCCCACCCTGCCGCTCCCGGATGGCCAGCGGACACCCCGATAGAGGAGTTCACCCCCACGCCGGCCTTCCCTGCTCTGCAGTACCTGGAGTCTGTGGACGAGGGAGGCGTGGCATGGCAGGCAGGGCTCCGTACCGGAGACTTCCTCATTGAGGTAAGAAAAGACATAGTCTCCCACAGGCTCGTGGACACGTTGTAAAACTACGGTGGCTAGTTTCCTGATTGGCATTTATTTTATGATAGAAAAGTTTTCTTTTATAATAGAAAATAATTATTTAGTCAGCACGTTACATCATACACGCTTATAGCGAAAAACCAAGGAGGCCTGCTTCCACTGATCTTCTCTGGACAGTGTGTTTGGAATGTGGTTCTTGGCGAGATTGAGCTAAGCTCAGAAGAACATCCTCTTCCTGATGCTGCAAGGTTCACACCTATAGCTCCTCGACTTGAACACGTCGAATCATTCACACGTTTATGTCAACAGGAGAACATTTATATAAAGCCTGAGAGAGAAATCCTTCAGGGAAGGTCACAGTTACATTTTTAATGAGACACATGCGCGCACGCACACACACACACACACACACACACACACACACACACACACACACACACACACACACACACACACACTCCTGGAAGAGGCTGTAAAAGCTCATGATGGTCTTGCCTGCAGGGGAACACTTCCTTCCTGCCTCCCTGCCTGCTGTGTGATCGTCAGGATGGGCACAGCAAAGTCTCGCTGATAACCTCAGACCTGTCTGTTTGTTTGAAGCCTTTGAATTCGCTGTGGGTGATGCAGGATGTGGTGAATGTGTTCTCTCATGCTGCAGGACCTTGAATGTGTTCTCTCATGCTGGGGGACACTAAATGTGCTCTCTCGTGCTGCAGGACCTTGAATGTGTTCTCTCATGCTGCGGGACACTGAATATGCTCTCTCATGCTGCAGGACCTTAAATGTGTTCTCTCATGCTGCAGGACACTGAATCTGTTCCCTCATGCTGCGGGACACTGAATGTGTTATCTCATGCTGCGGGACACTGAATGTGTTCTCTCGTGACACAGGACCCTGAATATGCTCTCTCATGCTGCGGAATACTGAATGTGTTCTCTCATGCTGCGGGACACTGAATGCGTTCTCTTATGCTGCGGGATACTGAATCTGTTCCCTCATGCTGCGGGATACTGATTGTGCTCTCTCATGCTGCGGGACACTGAATGTGTTCACTCATAACGCAGGAGTGCTTGTCATCTTAACCCTTCCGGCTCACACAGCAGAATGCAGATGAAGGATCAAGATGGAAGCTTCCTTGTAATAATTAAGAAACACATTTACACATTATTTGGAAAGAAGCACTTTATGATCTCTTGGACATGTTAAGTGTTGATGGTTGGTGTGTGGTATACAGGTTGGGTGTGGAATTACATAATCCCCCTGACATTTATTTAGAGTTTAAAGACTGACCTCATGAGCATTTGACCTCGCCACTATTCTGTAATCTTACTCAGAGTACGCTTAACCCCTTACACAAACATCAGGGGCATTGGGCACTCCCACTTAGCAGAAGCTCAAGCACTTACACATACCCAAACAGGAGACCATGCACTTGACCACGAGACCATGAGAAATAAACACTTGTTGTGGAAAAGACATAAATCAAAGCACGAGATCTACTGCTCTGTATTCTGTTTGATTTCTTTAAAACTCCCCATTTTATATATTCTTATTCTTAAAAAATAATTTGACTAGTCCAGTGTTACAGTCTAGTATAGCAGTCTATGATCCTAATATTCCCTCTCCTCTCCAACAAACACTAAACACATGCAGCTGATGATGTGATAACTTCTTTGCTTAGGACCCTGGGGCTGCAGCCAAGGTGGAGCTGCCCACCTCTTTCACACCTTGGCTGATGGACTTGTTGAGGGCCTCTGTGTGTCTCATCTCCGCTCATTCTTCCTGACTGGGTCACACGTATTCCGCCGCTGACCAAGGTCTCCCTGCAGAAGGGTCTATCTGTTCTCTTTCTCTTTTTAAACCAGAAATCACTGAGGAGCAGCAGACTTTATTACTGCTTTATGCGTTTAGTGATTTTGTAGTTTGGCATTCGGTAAAGATTTGAGTATTTCTCGAGCGTTTCTTTTTGCGAACGCTGCTTTGCTGAGCCGATGGTGCGGTCCGCGTTTTCTTCAGCAGTCTTCACGCATCGTGAGTGGCGCTGGTGTTCCAACAGAACGCTCCGAAGCAGAGCTCCCACCGGCCTTGCTGTGTGGGCACGAGCAGCTCTCACTCCCTCTCACTCCTTCCTCTCACTCCTCCCTCACTCCACCCCCTCACTCTTCCCTCTGACCTCGTCTCTCACACCCCTCCTCCCACTCCCTCCTCTCACTCCTTCCTCTCACTCCTCTTTCTCACGCAACCTCCTCATTCCTCCCTCTCCACCTCTCACTCTTCCCCCTCACTCCATTTCTGTCCTCTTCTCCCACCTCATTGACCTCCATTTTGTAATTTTGATTCGTTTCGTCAATTGTATAATGTTTAGCCAGTCCTGTTTAATGAAATGTAGTGTGCATTATTGATCCATCCTGTCAGTCTGTCAGTAGATCTGTCTTGTGTCACTGCGGCAGCACAGACATATTCTGAGCAGTTGCTCAACAGCTCCTGCGTTAACTGCAGTAACTCTTTCTTAGCTTGTGGGAAATGCAGTCAGGAAACAGGCAGATCTTATTTCTGTTCAGTCTGAGCACCTAAGCCTGCACAGACTTCATTGTTCACATGTGCGAGTGATTCACTTTAAAGAGTCGACTGAGAACACTGAACCAAAGCCTCTAATCAGCAACGAACAAGCCATTGATTTTTGAACACACTCTTTTGAGCAGGAGCTGTAATATGAACTGTGTGTGCACGGACGGTTCCTCCAAACGCTTTCTGACAGGTTCTGTGTGCACAGGAGAGAGGCAGAAGCAGAGGGGAGAGGCAGTCTGTGGGCAGCAGGAGATGCCTGCAAGGCTCGCTGTGGCCTGATAAATGCGTTACCCGCCACTGTGGCCTCGTGCTTCACAGTGCCATGCAGAATGGCATGCGTGTGTTTCATCTGTCTCACTAGGCCAAACCAAAGCAGCCTGGATTATGTGTTCTTACCTTCTTATTCATGGTGTAGACGCTTTTGGATGAGAGAAAACACAGGACGAAATGAGCAGCAGATGCTTATAAGAGGTTTAAGTCATCTTGTTAGAGGTTTAAGTCATCTTAGAGACTTAAGTCATCTCATTGATTTATACTGATGAAGGATAGCATGCAGAGGTGTATGCTGGCCTGGTCCATGTGTGTGGTGATGAACCAGGGCTCATGTTGTAACACGGAGCAACGGTCACCTAGCAACCAGCAGCAGTACTCTGTCTGAGCATGATGCTGAAAACAGCGCAGGGTTTGTTTTTTGAGTCAAGCGCAGTGGTGTGTGTCAACACCGAACACTCTCCCGCTTCAACCAAAACACAAAAGACTTGTAGTCACATTAATATGAGTATGACTACATCACATTCATCACCACATGGCTGTTGTTAGCCTCCGGCGGAGACACTGCCAGCCACATTTAGAGAGCTGTTTCCACTTCCGCAGCTAGAGCACTCCAGCCTTTCACACGTGTTTGTGTGGATGGTTTTAGAGTAATGCCTCTTCACTAGCACACAACTCTTACATCACAAGAACCTGGAACATCCTGTAGAGTTGTGGAAGAGACCCTTGTCTCCACGGCGTAAAGGTGATGGTCAGTGTGTGAACTCACATTGACTCATTCATCACATCGCACAGACAGATGGAGGAGCACAGTTTCGATTTACAGATCCCTCACTACCCGAACCATGATGATGGCAAATTTTTCCGTCAGCGATGTAATATCATAAAGGCGTAACTTTGACCCCCTGCTGACTAGACAAACGCCTTCCTCAGTCAAGTTTTTGCGTCGGCTTGGCTGTGAAGGCCATGTGCTCTCCTGTGGAGGCCGCCATGCTGTGGCATCCTGCCTCTGCGCTCCAGTCCCACAGGAGGTGCTACAGATGGAGCCTGCTCAGTGCAGGAGGGGCCAGCTCAGACAGGACCTGCTCAGAGACACCAGGCCCCTGGGTGAAACACAGAACTCAAGAGGGTGCATGTGTGTGCGTGTGCGTATGTGTTTGGTAGCATGCGTGTGTGTGTGTGTTAGCAGTTATTTGTATGTGTGTGTATATCTGTGCGTGTGTGTGTGTGTGTGTGTGTGTGTGTGTGTGTGTGTGTACAGGAGTAACTGCAGTAAACGGGTGATGGGACCAGAGAAGTGAATTTGTGCTGTTATTGGTTCATATGGTCTGTGAATTCAGGCATGTGTTAGAATGCTGTGGGTCATCAAAACAACACGTATTGATCATTTAAACATGTGTAGGTAATTTAAACATGTATATATCATTTAAATATAGATGTGTCTGGAATGTCTGAGAATGTCTGTCAAGGTGCTGATAGCACACTGGTAACCACTGAAAGGCGAATATTGTGATAATGACCAAGGATTGTGCAACTGTAGTACTCTTCCTCCTTCTTTTTGGCACAGGATGCCATGGTGGGACAGGACTGTTGTGGGGGTGCAAGACGTTCGATGTGGGGCGGGACTGTTGTGGAGGTGCGGGACATTTTTTGGGGTGCAGGACGGTTGAGGTGGGGCGGGACTGTCGTGGGTGTGCAGGATGGTTGAGGTGGGGCGGGACCTTTGTGGGGGTGCGGGACGGTTGAGGAAGGGTGGGACCTTTGTGGGGGTGTGGGACGGTTGAGGTGGGGCAGGACTGTTGTGGGGGTGCGGGACGCTTGAGGAAGGGTGGGACCTTTGTGGGGGTGCAGGACGGTTGAGGTGGGGCAGGACTGTTGTGGGGGTGCAGGATCTTTGAGGTGGGGCGGGACTGTCGTGGTGAACACTGGCACTCTGCAACTCTGACAATACCAGTGACAAAAACACAAAATCAGGGCACAAAAACAGATGTTTTGGGAACTCACTGTGTCTATTTGTCTGCCAGACAGGAGGTGTGAAGATGGATAGCAGAAACAGAATTCTGCCTTCACTTTTGTCCCTGAAAACGAAAATATGACAAGCATATGTGTGTTGTGTTGGACCAGGATATGGAGCATGTTCAACGGGACCCTCAGAACAAATGCCATTCTTCTGCAGCTCTGTCAGACATGAGCACGTGCTAGCTGAGCTTTTCTGGAACCTTCTCATGCTTCTGTTCTGAACATGGTGATCCTTCAAACTGCACATATAAGCTCTTCTGCTGTTAATGTCCCACTGAGTACGTTTGGAAGACGGAGACACAGGAGGACGTGCACACAGTCGGCATGACCCACACATGCCTTTGCACCTTTAGTGTAATATTTCAGATTTGTGTTTAATTAGCTGCTGTTGTTGCCTAATGATGCGTTATATATGATAACCTCTATGTAGTGTATGTGTGTTTGTGCATTCTCCTCACCTACTTCCGTCTTTATTTCATACTTTCTTTTAGTAGTAGCTAGTGTCTCAGTGCCTGGAGGTAACCCTAGAGGGGTCTCCTAGTTCAGTGAAAGGCATTATGTCATCAAAAGTGTGAATACGGAGTGACTGGGTTATGTAATGGTGTGTGTGTGTGTGTGTGTGTGTGTGTGTGTGTGTGTGTGTGTATGTGTGTGTGTGTGTGTGTGTGTGTGTGTGTGTGTGTGTGTGTGTGTGTGTGTGTGTGTGTACGTATGTATGTGTCTAAATCAAATGTCTTTATTCTCCTGGAAGTGAACAGATGTGACACAAAATCGTCTTCCGTGAAATACAGAATTCCCAACAGACACATTTGCTCTCTCACACACATTCTCTTTCCCTCTCTCTCTGTTTCTGTCTCTCACTTGAACACAAACTCAAGAAAACCTCAGAGATGCAGAATACTCGAGCAATCCAGACAACACACTGAAGTATTTGCTGCCCACAGTTGTGCACAAGACAGCTACAAAAGGTGTGGAGAAAAGGGGCTGAAAAATCAGTCAGAGACCCAACAAACGAGTAGATGTCTCAAAATTACCAGCTGCGAATGTTGTTCAGAATGAGTACTGAGCCGAGTTCAGCACTGCCCAAAACTCTGAAAGTCTGAGGAAGATGACAGTAGTGACTAACCGAGGACTCATACATAAGAAGAGTCATCAAAAAATTGGTGCTGTTTTATCTATAAAAATAGCACTGATAAAATTGTGATTGATTCATATTTACCTTCCCATTTAAGTTGAAAGCATCTGGCGTACTCTCTCATCCAGGGCGACTGACAGAAGAATCCTCATCTCTTTGTACCTATGCAAGTACAAAGAGGCCAGATACTCCCAAACCAAAGACCAATAAAATGTAAATACAGAAAATTATTCTGGACATTTTAACTGTAACATCACATTACACTGGTACATTAGCATATGGTGTTAACTAACATCAATGTTAAACTCCAATGTGCCACTACAGAAACCAAATCACAGTATATGTCATTATAGCCAATCAGAAGCCAGGAGATGTTAGAAATTAATGTTACTTTTATTATTATAATTGATTTACACACATGTGCACAAGGGTGCCTTCCTGCATGTAATTTGTGTTCATTTAAATGTAGAAACTGGTCACACGTTGTATTTTATAGGAATTAACTTTGAGTGTAATATCATAGCTTACTGGACTCTCACTGCATGGATGTAACCCTTTGGTGAGTTATAGCTTACTGGATGTAACCCTTTGGCGAATTATTGTTTACTGGACTGTGATTGGATGTAACCCTTTGGTGAGTCAGAGCCTGATTGTCATACTTGAAAGTAATACAGTTTTGACTGTGCCTTTAACAATTTAATTTAAATGTTGTTTTTTAAGTATACTTTTTAAAGAAAATGACAAAGAAACATGAAGTGGCATCACAGCTGTCACTGTCGGCATGTTGCTGTCTTGTATTTGCCTGTGCGCATGTGTGTGTGTGTGTGTGATTGACCCTGAGCAGAACTGATGTGATTAGCTAAATTGAGTGCCTATCATTTTCCGCATCATGTCCTATGTGTGCAGGACAAGCAGTGCTAATGTCATCAGATCGTAATGAAGGGTAATACAAGGCAGGCAGCGTGTGTCCCGTAGCCTGTCTGTCATGGCACACGTGTCTGTCATGGCACACGTGTCCCACAGCCTGTCTGTCATGGCTCACGTGTCCCGTAGCATGCGTGGACCAGCATCACCTCACTGTCACATTACAGACTAAGTATATGTGGCTTCTTAATGGGAACTCTTTTATGTGTTACGCACGTGTGTGTGTGTATGTGTGTATGTGTGTGTGTTTTATCAGATCATAGAGGTGAAAGAGATTACATGAAGGTTTTTTAAAAAGAGAGGAAGGACAGCAGGGCTTGACTCTGGTGAGCCCAGAGATGATGGTAAATAAACAACAATCGCTAACGTTGTAGCACCATAAAGTTTAAGACCCAATACGTTTGTTGTGAAGAGACCGAACTATTAATCCCTGACTGAAAGAGCCCAGAAGGGCAGCACAGGTGAAACAATGACCGCAGAGACATGGAGAATTGAGACAGGGAGAATCTTATTCAATAAGACATTAACTCATTGAAATGATAGTGTGATTGCTTGATTTAATAATTCAAGGGGTAGTAAAGGGGTATAAGAAGGAAGGTGGGAAGGTATATAAAGACTTCCTGCCCCAGGCCCCAGCAAGTCTGTTAACTGGCCTGGACGGGAGGATTATTCAGATTATTCAGAACCTTGAATGAGAGGAGGAGAATTTTTAAATGAATGCAATATTTAACCAGAAGCAAGTGGAGATTTCGTAAAATGGGTGTGATGTGCTGAGATAAGTGGGTTTGAGTTAAGACAGGCAGCAGCATTCTGAATCATTTGTAGTTTGTGAAGTAAGGATAGAGTTAAAACCAGGGCAAAGAGTTCAAGTAATTAAGGTAGCTAGAAAAAGACATGAATAAGAGACAGCAGGACAGAGGGATGGTCTAATATTTGCAAGTGGAAGAGAAGTTTTAATGTTCAGCATTAATGTTCCAGTGAGACCTGAATGAAGGATGACACCAAGATTACAAATCAGGTTTATAGATGAAACACTGTCAGTGGAAAGAGTTATGGAGCCAGTTTGGGTAAGTGTTGATTTAGAACCAAGGAGAATGAGCCTCATTATGATAATTGTTTCATCCAGCACTTGATTTCTGACTTTAGAGGTATGCAAGTTTATTTTTTTAATGGATTGATATGACTAAGCAGAATGATGTAGATAAGGAATAGCACTGGTCCAAATACAGAACCTTGAGGAACCCTCCTGAGAAAGATCAGAGGTAGACGAGGTAGGACCTAAGAGGGTGTCTGTGATGTAGGAGGTATGCTGGAGCAGAACCATCAACACCCAGCTCATGAAGCCTGGAGAGAAGGATAGAATGAGAAACCATGTCAAACTTTACTTTTTAAGCCCTGGAATTAAGCAGGCAGAGAGCAAAGAGAACAACAGTATGATCAGTTTAGAAGAGCTTCTTACCGACTTTCATTAGGGTCATTTCAGTACTTTGGTAAAGACTAAAACCTTAGAGTTGGGTAGCAACAACTTGCTCAAGAACTTTAGAGAAAATTGGAGATGGGACAATAGTGAAATGATTAGATTCTCAGCCAGGTTTCAAACGCATCATTAGGATGTGAGTTTGGACACGTGCTGAATGTTAATGATACTACTTTCATTCCTGAAGTGATAATGCACTTCTGTATTGATATTTTCATGGCTGTTCAGGTTAGTGAGCTCAGCTTGATCTGAAGTAATGATGTTTTCCAGAAGAATTGGTTTTGATGGGATTGACTGGTTCAGAATTATGAGATTACCCACATGAAGGGATCAAGATTGGGCCAGGATGAGGGGATGTTTATCAGCTTGATGGGTGCCATTTCAAAACCTGTCCTATCTGAGCATAGCTTGCCCTCTGTTGCGCATTAGTCCTGTCTGAGGATGGATTTTTCTTTGTTGTTTATTAGTCCTGTCTGAGGATGGATCACTCTGTATTATGCATTAGTTCTGTCTGAGGATGGATCATCCTCGTTGTGTTAGTTCTGTCTGAGGATGGATCACTCTCTATTTGTGTATTAGTTCTGTCTGAGGATGGATCACTATCTGTTGTGTATTAGTTCTGTCTGAGGATGGATCACTCTCTGTTGTGTATTAGTTCTGTCTGAGGATGGATCACTCTCTGGTGTGCATTAGTCTAAGCAGTAAAAGCCTTGAGTGTTACAATGACAAGCAAATAGTGATGTCTGGTTGATTGAGATGGCGATGCGATGTCTGTCCCTCAAATAAGCAACTGGTGCAATTGCTACAGTATCTTAGGTGTTAGCACAATGACATCTTCTCTTAGAACTGTCAGTCCCTTTGTAGCAGTGATTTACTGGGTAGAATGATTCACATCCCTCCAGAATGACAGCTGAATCCTGCACTCTGCTTCTGTGTATCTAGGCAGAATTGACATTTCCTGGAATTCAAAGCTGCTGCTACCTGGACTGCAGTTTGTGAATGTGTGCAGGAGGAGGAGCCATGCAGGGGGAGGGGCCGTGCAGGGGGAGGGGCTGTGCAGGGGGAAGTGCTGTGCAGGGTGAAGGGCTGTGCAGGGGGAGGGGCTGTGCAGGGTGAAGGGCTGTGCAGGGGGAGGGGCCGTGCAGGGTGAAGGGCTGTGCAGGGGGAGGGGCCGTGCAGGGGGAGGGGCTGTGCATGGGGAGGGGTCGTGTAGGGGGAGGGGAGAGGTCGTACAGGGGCAGGGCTCGTTTTATATCAGTACACAGGAAGAGCCATTATCAAATACAACTGAACTTGAACCATTTTCCTTTAAGGAAAGCATTGTGAGGATTTTTAAAGAGACCTTATTTCTTCATTCGGGTAGTTCTGATAGTTTCATGGATATTCTCTTACATACAAAAATGCTTTGTGTGGTTTGTTTTACTAATTAACACAATGGTTTCTCCCTTTTTAGCCTTCCCTCAGCCTTACACTCTCTCTCTCTCTCTCTCTCTCTCTCTCTCTCTCTCTCTCTCTCTCTCTCTCTCTCTCTCTCTCTCTCTCTCTCTCACATTCACACATGGCATTTATGAATCACACAAACACACAGGATAAAAAGAGAAGGAGTATCTGCTCTTCCCTCACCATGAAGCCAGCGTTCGTGCGCGGGGCTGTTTCCTAGGTTACCCTGCCTTATTCACATAACCTTTCGAGGAGATAAAAGCGTCCTGCGATCTTAAATCTCTGTTTTTCTCCATGCCTGCTCATCTCTTCCACAGCACTGTCCTAATTCCATGCTGCACTACTCCAGAAGCCCCTGACAGAGAAGATGTTTCTCATTGCTGTACATCTTGCACCACACTGCTGTCTGGAGGATTTGTATTTGAGTTGATTGCTGAATTAATTGTCCTGGTTTTTATTCTAGTTCTCATTAAATCCTGATTTGTCCATATTCTCCTGTAATTTCAAGATAAGGAAAGCATCTTAGTTTAATGCACTATTTTGACTGCTTTATCATACATGTCTGCATTACTGGTAGTGTATTACTCTGATGTAGTGGATTAAGGTGCATTTAATGGTAAATCCATATCTATCAATTCGTAACACCCACTCACATGGCAGGTGGACAGTAACCGTTTGTCAGGGAGATTTAATGCTCCCACTTAAAGCACCAGGATCAATGTGACCCTTGCAAGGCCAACGGGGGCTTCGTTAGTGATGCCTCGCTGTTGTGGTGGGGTCGTTTGGAAAGGGTGGGGCGGAAATAAGGGCAGTTCTCTCTGGGGACGGTGGTAGGGGCTGTTCTCTCTCCGAGTCTGTCAATAGAGCAGGCTGTAGAACACATGGGCAGAGCACATGCACACTGCAGAACCAGGAATGGATCGGACCAGGTCCTAGTCTGTGTCCAATGTAAGATTGGGGCGGAGAATAAACCAAGGGGGGGAGCTTTTGATTATTGCACACTGCTCACAGTGCTACTCTACACTGTTAGTACTCAAAATAAAGATACACGGAGAGACATTTCAACAGAGATGAGTAATATACACATTCGTGAATTCTGCGTTAGGACAAGACGGTAATCCTGACATGCTTTAGACCAGGCAGAGTGGAAATGTACTAACGTACAAACACCTGGAGTGGTTTGGGTGACATGGTGAATGTAGAGCGGGCTCAGAGCTGTGGTCTGCTCCTCGTTTTCAGGTGAACAAGGATAACGTGGTCAAGGTGGGCCACAAACAGGTGGTTAATATGATACGCCATGGGGGAAACCATCTCATCATCAAGGTGGTAACAGTCAGCAGGAATCTGGATCCTGATGACACGGCACGAAAGAAAGGTGAGAGCCCTCAACTGCACGTGGGCCATCTGATAGATTTGGATGTTTATAAAATGTTTATATCTGTAATCTCACATCTATGCTGACTCTTTAAAATACAGAGACATGAACATTTGACAGTATACATTTACATACACACCTAACATAGAAATGCTGGTGATATTAACAAAAATTAACCCCTATCTCATGTTAAGAGTCATCACTGTTCCATAATGCTTAAGTGAGCAGAGCTAAGTAGCGACTAACACAGTGCTTCCTGGTCTGTAAGGACAGCAGTCTTCCGTGTCTCTCTCATTCCTCAGAGGCACAGCATCTCTATGAATTCCAGATTCATGGGATGTTTTTTGTCTACGAAAAAATGACACGTGTCTTTCTGGAACAGAGAAGACTAGCACATGGCTAAGCATGTTGTGTGTTTTGCTGTGTTTTGGTTGTTGCTGTAGCTCCACCCCCACCAAGGAGGGCTCCTCCCACCGCACTCTCCACACGCTCCAAATCCATGACCTCAGAACTGGAGGACATAGGTAAGACACACGTGTAGCATACTACACGCACACGCCAATCACACAGGCTTGACTTTTTAAAGAGAAGGCATATAGCAACGTGTGTGTGAATATCAGAGGTGGGGACTCGAGTCACATGACTTGGACTCGAGTCAGACTCGAGTCATTAATATTAAGACTTTTGACTTGACTTGAAAAAATATTCAGAGACTTAGACTTGACTTGGACTTTTACACCAATAACTTGGGACTTGAATTGGACTTGAACCTGTTTACTTGCAAAGACTTGATTTTTTTTTACCCCAAATCTAAATTTTAAAACGCATATTAATATTTATAAAGTGCGCCCCATTAATTTCATTTCCGTCCTTCTGACGCAGACCAGTCCTCTGCTTTTCCACACTCTGTACGTGTGTGTGTGTGCATGAGCTGCAGCACAACCAATCAAATGGGGGGTTGGCGAACGTAAATTTTTACCGGGCGGGGTGTAAAATGGACACAAATTAAGTATTATATCGCGATCGATCGATCGCCAGTGGTTGGTGCCAGAGCGAACTAGTAACTCATTGAATCATAGATGTGGATCAGAGGTAAATAAACTAGATTTTTTTCCGGCGTGAGAAATCGGATGTGTGGCGTGAGAGCGTGTGAAGACGGTCAAATGCGTGTGTCTCACGCTCAATGCGTGAGAGTTGGCAACCCTGGGTTCTGTATCTGAACTCGGGGAAGAGAGCCTCTCTCTGTCACCATCATAATATCCAGTTCTATCTCAGCATGGATTGTGTATTTGAAGACATCTACGTCGAGAAAAAAATATATTGACAAAAGTGGAGCGAGTTTTCCGCTATGGGGACATCATTCATCGTGCACAAATGACATACAGACTTTTGGCCAGCAAATGCAATGCAGAATAGTTTACTGAAATGTCTAAAGTTGCAGATTCCTGTTAATTGTTCAGTTCTTATATTTGTTTGTCTTGTGTCACTCACACATGTTCTCCAAGAAACCAGATAAGAGAAGAGAGGGAAAATGCTGTTATGGTTCTTTGTATTGTACTGTGAAAATATCAGCACTTTTTATTTGAACATGGAGTTCTACTTATGACTTTTTCACATAATATTTATTTCTGGAAAATTGTAGTTTAAAGTATGAATATTTTTGCAGCTAAGTTTAACAAATTGAACTGTGCAATAAAGAGGTGTAATTTTAATTTTTTTTTATACTTCGTGTTTTCAGTTGCACATGTTTTATCAAGATTTGAGGAGAATACAGATTTTAAAAAGATAATGTCTATTATTTACATTTAAAATATACCTGCAACATTGGTAAAAAAAAAAAAAAGACTCGAAAGGACTTGAAATTCCAAGTTTCAGACTTGGGACTTGACTTGACTGTTGCCTGTCTTGACTCGAGACTTGACTTGACTTGAGTGTCTTTGCTTGAGACTTGACTCGGGACTTGAGGTATAAAGACTTGGACTTACTTGAGACTTGCAAAACACTGACTTGGTCCCACCTCTGGTGAATATACATGTATGTTTATATATACATATATGTATCTATGATGGCAGTGCGGTGTGGAGCACTGGCATGTATCGTATGTGTGCTAAGCCGCTGAGGAAGGTTTATAGGAGATTATGAAGTGGGAGGTCTGTGCCCTGAGTGAAACCTTCACCACTTGGTGAAATATATTCAACGTCTCTCCTGTGTATAATCACACTTATGCCATATTGGACCGTGGCCTGACTAACGAGCTTGGTCTCCATCAGTCACATCTGCTTTTCTATAGATCCCCGTCAGTCACTGTGCTAAGATATGGGAACGCTGCTCTAAAGTCAGTGAGACAGGACGATACCTCCCCAAATACCTCCCCAAAATACCTCCCCAAATACCTCACACAGGCCTGAAGCCTTCAGGGGTGGCGACTCTTACTGTGCTGAATGTTTAGTGCTGTTGAAACATTACAACAAACCAAGTCGGTCACGCTGACGTTGCTGTTTCTTTCCTTTCTTTCGGCCAAAAAAGTGGATAAAGGTATGAAGCACATTGAAGTCAGCTGGCATGCTTGTGCCTTTGTTCTATGTGTGTGGTCTTCCTCACAGAATGAGGCTGTTTGTGGTATTTGAGTCTGCGTTTGGTTGTGTATAACTGTGATGCAGCTGAACTGGTCTGTTTGTCCTGCTCGGTCCCATGACAGTGGCTGTGAGTGCTCCGGGTTGTAATGGTGCTGGCCAAGACCTCCCTGGAAAGTGAACACACAGCTCTGCATTTTGGACTTTATTCTCTCCTGGGCTGCGCTGGGCTGCAGATGCTTGTTTTGTGACTTCTGCGGTCCGCAATTCCAACGGTTGAAAGTAGGGGTGACGCCAGCTGTGTAGTTTTGCTGTGCTGATTCAGTATGTTTCAGTTAGTTGAACAGACCACATACCTATTTGCATTTGTTGATGAAATATCACAAGAAAAAAAACCACACACTGCTCGGTAGCATTTTGACACCCAGTGTTCTCGACTAAGTGCACTGAAAGTTTGAAATATAAGAGTTAGGCCGAGGATCCATCATCATGGACTCCAGCAGATACCAGAGGATTTTAGATCAAAGTCCGTCTCTTGTCTGCTTGTGTCCGGAAGGCTGAAACGCTGTGATTGGATCTTCTGACTGGACAGTGATCCAGAACCAGTCCACAAAAAGAAGGGTGACTGATCACAGGATGAAGCTTCGCAGAGGCCAGCCCCACACTCATTCCTGCCCTGGGTGTATGCTGTCCTGTGACACTCACACAGTGTCATTGGAATGGACGAATTGTCCTCATATTAGGATAACTCATATTTCACGTTGGAAGGCATAGCATGGTTTAAAACAGTTATCAGATGCTACAGGTTAAACAACGAGGGGAAATAAAAAATGGTCACCAATAAATCCAGTGGAGAGAGGTGTTTCACAGAGCCAGATTTATAGACTGTGTGTTGAGCCTGTACAGCCCTCTCAGTTAGCTTGTGCTGAGGAACAGTCCTCCAGGGCTTAGGAGGGTCAACATCATATCACTCGTGTCACTTAAGGAATGACCCTGTGGTGTTTTTCCTGTTGTCCTGTTGTTTTAAAATCTGTCCTGTGTGGTTCTCCTGGATTTGTGTGGAACAGGTCATTGCATGAAGGTGGTGTCTCGTCAATAGTGTGATGTAGGGTTGCAGCGGTAACCGGTTTCACGGTATACCACGGTATTAAAATGCACGGTTATCATACCGTGTGCGTTTGCTTATTACCGGTAAAAAGCAAGCCAGCGGAGAAACTGACCCGCGCATGCGCAACTCCGCTCCGGTTCAGCTACTCAGCACACAGCAGTGAGAATGGCAGAAAGTGCATCAGACTTAACACATTTTTTTACAAAAAAAAAAAGCTAAACTAAAATCAGTGGCGAAAATGACGTAATCGCGGTGGCTCCGCCCGTGCGCGAGGGTCTCGCGCGCTGTCGATTCGCGAGGTCGTACACCTCTCGAATTTTGTAACTTTGCGCGCTGCGCCTCAGCGCAATGAACAAAGTCACGTTTGCAGGATTCATACACGTTTAAAAGGTGGAATTAAAACACTTGTACGTCACTTTAAAGGTCCGTTTCAATATTTCCCAGCACCTTAAACTTAATTAAGTTAAATATTTATACATATACTCGAAATAATTCGCTTTTTCATCACATTATTTAATGGTTGTTTATTTCCAAAACGCCCAATCTTAACGTCTTCACGTTCTCTCATGTTTTGTCCTGGAATTAAAAGAGGCTCGTATTTGTTAACGTAAGACAAAAGAACTGTGCGGAGTCGCGTGCTACGGTCACTAGTGAAAGTATAAACCTAGCTTTTTATGGTCATTGCTTTCACTGGATGTGAAAGACGCTATTAATTTACATGCGTTCAAATTCTAACGTACCTGTTTTTGATATGTTAAAACCAGACTCGGTGTGAAAACCTTAAAATAGAAATCTCTATTGTGATGATGTCAGAAATAAATCCTCTCTTCCTGCAGTATCTGGTTATATTCCAACTTGGCAGTACAACGGACGTTTACAACAGTTGTTGATCAGACACTGACCCAGGCTGAGTTTATCAGATATTAAATAATTTAAACTTAAATAATTGTACTGAAATCCATGATTTAGGTTTCTCTAATTTTGCAGTATTTATATAAACATGTGTACAGCTTATTTTTTTAAAGGACACATTTTGTATACAATAGTTCCAGGTTTCTACAATAAATAGTTAATTGAACAAAAATAACTTGTAATTTCTTTAAGGGTCGGTGTATCTTTTAATAATATACAAACTAACTGTGATACCGTGATAACCGTGATACCGCGGTATTTTCTGAGACGGTTATCATACCGTGAAAATCTCATACCGTTGCAACCCTAGTGTGATGACTGTGTGATATGGCATTACATTTTATCCAGGCCAATCCAAGGAATACAGTTCGTCTGCTCTGAGTTCCCCTTTCCGTTATGTAAATTATGTGTGAATATTCATTAATGAATAAACCAAGCATTCTTTTATGTTAAAGCCACACTGAGGAAAAAGAAGGGTGAGTTTCACAGCCATATTTTTGAAACACATTCACACTCCGTCCTATTTATAAGGATGCTTCAATTTAGACACAGAACTATTTGGTATTCCTGATTTATTTCAAACTAGATTTAAATGTTTGATGTGAACATAGAAATTATGATTTTCATTAAATACAATTTGTATATAACATGCAAAGATAATTGCTTTTTGTTGTCAAATTTCTCTGTATCAAATGATCAAACTTATCAGTATAACAGGGGTAATCCACAGTTTGACATTAAAGTAAAAACATGTTGTTTTACTACGTAAACCTGAAATTTCACGTTTTGAACCACAAAAACCCAAGTTCAGTATTGAAAATGTATTATTCATAAGCCTGTCCTCTATTAAGAAGGGTTATGTAAGAACACGCAAACGCCAAGAATCTCCCCTACTAAACCGTTCTCAGCCAGAAATCTATTTCCCTTTGCATGTCACGGTGGTTCCCTCTCATGCCTCGTCAGATGTGAGCTGTTCTAGCCGTACAGACGGATGTTTTAAAGACGATTTCCTGGAGAGACTGATCATGTGCTGCGTTCCGTCGAGCCGTCATCCTGCTAGAACCGTCTATGGCTATGAATCATTCTGCAACAAGGTGTTGTCATGGAAATAATGGTGCATATGTCCAATATAGCAACATTCCACCTGCAAAAATGTAATGCCATATTTTCGGTGCAAAGCGGCGGATTCTCGCGAGCGTTAGAACGCGTGAGCGGGGAAGATCTGGGTCCTCTCATTGCAGGCTCTCGCCAGCCCATCGAGCTGGCCTTCCTCTTGCGAGCGTGCAGAAGCAGCCATCTTCCTCGCGCTTGCGGCTGGGGGAGACGCTCGTGTCTGTGGGGTGGAGTGCGGTCAGGACCACGGTGTCCAGCAGTGACGCCGTCTCGGGGAACTGACGGCAACGGTGTTGGCCTCGTGCGGCCGTGCGGACGTTTTCGAGATTCTCCTCCTGGATGTTATGTTTGCCTCGTCAGTTGCTGAATTTACAACAGATGTTTTATAGCTTAGCTTCAGGGGAATAAAGAGAACGAAATTCTGAATATATACAGGTTTACAGTGCTGAGAAGAAAGAAGAAGGTGTGTGTGTGTGTGTGTGTGTGTGTGTGTGTGTGTGTGTGTGTGTGTGTGTGTGTGTGTGTGTGTGTGTGTGTGTGTGTGTGTGTGTGTGTGTGTGTGTGTGTGTGTGTGTGTGCGAGCGCACATGTATGCGTGTATGAGCCTGTGTGCCTTCTTTTGTGCATCTATGTGTGTGTGTGTGTGTGTGTGTGTGTGTGTGTGTGTGTGTGTGTGTGTGTGTGTGCTTGTGTGGTCTGCCAGATGCAGTCTTAACAAATGTGATGGCGTGAAGTGAGTCTGAACTTTCCTTTCCTTCGCTCCTGTGTAGATGATCAGCTTTCAGATATTGCGGCTCTGAAGAAGAGGATTGTTTTTCAAGTCACCCTAAGTAATCCTTTCCCATGCATGGGAGCTGTATGAAACCCAGTGCTAACGCTAGCATGTAACGCAGTGGCCGCTGACAGAAAGCTGCTCCAGCAGGATTCCGATGTAATCAGGACAAGCTTGCACGGCTTTGAACTTGACCACTGTCAGTCTACATATTTCTGTCTTTGCTCCCTTGCTTGGTTTGGTTTTTCCATTCTGCAGTCATGTGAGAGGATAATGGCTTGTTATTGATAATCTACGTTCTGTAGCTTCCTGAGGCCTAAAGCTGAGGGTGGTGTTGTTTTTGCAGATAAGGTGGAGGAGGTGGTTCCTCCCCAGAAGCCCATGTGGGAGAGCTCAAACGTGGACGTGAGGGTCGCTGCTGTAAAGCCACGCCCTACCAGCAGGTGTTTCGCTGTGGCCCCAGAAATGAACGTGAGCTTGACCTTTAACCCAATGATATAATCCTCATCACTGGCAGGATGTTTTTGCCATTGTTCAGATGTTCGGATATGGTAAGAACAGTGTAGCCACAGTACAGAACTTCAGACTTCTCTGTCAGATCCTTTATGAAAGTCTTAAAAATATTCTACTCAGCTACTCATTTGTTAAACATTTCGTTATTTAACTAAATGCTTTCGTATTACCCCATGATGAACTCCACTGCCTACACGGTAAACCTGTATCTGTGTGCAGTCCCTCTGCAACAGCCAGGACGTGTCCGTGGACTCTCCCACAACAGCGGGAGGAGTGAAGGGGTCCTACCTGGGTGTGCCGAGGGGCACCATGCGCCGCCAGACATCCATAGGTGAGTCGTGCTAAGTTTGATATTGTTCCATGCTCTTGTGGAACACAAAAATTGGTTTTGGACTAAGTCCTGCTGTCGTCCAAATACAGGAGTAACAGAAGAAGAAAAGCAGTTCCTCACCCCACCCATGTTGAAATTCACAAGAAGCCTGTCAATGCCCGACACATCAGAGGACATTCCCCCACCTCCAGCAATCTCCCCTCCATCTCCACCCCACAACAACGCCCCTCCGCCTTCCGGACGCGGATACGGCACGATCCGATCTGGCTTCACTCCCCAAACTCCTCCTGCCAACAGCAGCACACCCCCAGACAGAGGAGACCCAAACTGGAAAGAGCAGGGCACGTACTACAGAGACAGTCCTGAGCAGTACGGCTCAGAGGGCTACAACCACAGCACAACCGCCCAGCAGAGCCTACACATGCGCCGGGCCCAAATCCCCGAAAACCCGTACTCTGACGTTGGCAAATCAGGCCACTGTGGCCTGTTTGTGCCGAACAAGCCGGCCCGGAGGAAGGGCATGCTGGTGAAACAGCCCAACGTGGAGGACAGCCCCGAGAAGACCTGCTCCATCCCCATCCCCACCATCATCATCAAAGAGCCTTCCACCAGTAGCAGCGGGAAAAGCAGTCAGGGCAGCAGCATGGAGATCGAGACGACCACACCGGACCACCCGGGCCAGCTCCGCCCGGAGGACGGCCTCAACTTGGCCAGCCCGTTCGTTAGCGGCATGGCCACCGGCCCTGTGCGGGACAGGGAGAAGAGGCTAGAGGTGCTCAGGAACTCCCCGTCGTTCAGGTCCACGGACGCCGGCGACGAGGACGTGGTGTCGATGCCCACCCCGCGCCTGAGACATTCCAAGTCCATCGACGAGGGCATGTTCAGCAGTGACGAGCGTCTGCGTCGTCTCATGGCTCCGCCTACTTCCCTGCTCAGCATCCCTCGGGGGGGCGGCAACGTGACCGACTTCAACAGCCCGGAGCCCACCATGGTGCGGGAGCTGCTCAGCACACGCACAGGACACTGTCCCGTCAGCCTGCCGGCTCACAAGACCTACAGCTCAGGGACCGGGAACTATGTCCACCCCGTCACCGGGAAACCCCTCGATCCCAACTCCCCGTTAGCATTAGCGTTAGCCGCCCGGGACCGGGCCATGAGGGAACAGTCCCAACCTCTGCCGCTCAAGAGCGACCCGTCCAAACTGGACCTCAACAAGCCGCTCTTCATCGACACGAAGCTGCGGCCCAGCGTGGAGGTGAGCTTCTCCAGCACTGCCACCATGGGCCGGCCGCGGGTGGGTCTGCGCAGGCAGATGACCGAGTCCAAGTACGAGACAGAGTCCAAGTACCAGCTGGACCTGGGCAAGTCTGAGAAGAGACCGGAGGAGAAGAAGAACATGCTGATCGACGCCATGGACGCCGCGCAGCAGAAGTCGACCGGGCTGCTCATGGTCCACACCACGGACGGGACCAAATCGGAGCAGAACAACCTGTCGGAGGGGGACAGGGATGAGGATGGCTGCTTGGACAGCACTCCCGGAGAACTTCGTGACCCCAACCAGCCAGCGCCAGCTAAACCTCCAACCCAGAAAACTCTGTCCGCTCCTCCGCAGGGAAAAACCATCATCACCGTCAACTCCGTGGATGAACCTGTCAAACTTCCGTTCGGCATACCTCCACCACCTCTGGCCTCGGTCGACATTGATGAGGAATTCGTGTTTGCCGAACCTTTGCCTCCCCCACTGGAGTTTGCCAACAGTTTTGACATACCCGAAGACCACACGGGGTCACTAGCTGAGCTGCTGAAGCAGAAAGCAAACGGCATGAGGGGCCCCACACTTACGCCATACTACCCACACTTAGCCACGAGCAACTCTGACATCAAGAGACCAACGGTCCTCACCAACTGCACGCCCCCCAGTTTCCCCACGGGTCCTTTGGAGCCTTACGAGCCCATTCTTGACTCAGGCATTGAAGTAGACAGCCGGAGCAGCGGAGACCCCCAGCTGGAGACCACTAGCACGGTCTCCACCGTGTCCAGCATCTCCACCTTATCGTCGGAAGGAGGGGAGAACATGGACACTTGCACCGTCTATGCAGATGGTCAGGCCTTCATGGTGGACAGGGCTCAGGTCCTGCCCAAGCCGAAGGTCAAGCACGCCGTCAACAAGAGCAATGCACTTTACAAAGACGCGCTGAGCGAGGAGAGCATGCCCTCGTTCAGACTACCCTCCTCGGCCCCGCCCCCAGGAACCGTCCCGCCAGAGCCTCCAAAAACCCCAACGCAAAGAACCTCAAAGCTCTGGGGCGAGCCTCTGGATCTGAAAAACCCACATGGACCAGAGGCCAAATCCCAAGGGATGGCCGACATGAGCTTGGCTCTGCAACACATCAACAAGGACAAAGCACCAAAGCCAGGGGAAGTGTTAGAGTCTCCTACAGGATCTAGAACTCACTTTGGAACAAGGTACGTCACCCCACCACCGGTGGTACCGTCCGCCCCGGTACACACACATCCGTTTAGCCGCCCAGATTAGTGTGTGTGTGCTCTGCCTGTGAAAGAAAGAGTTGCCTAGCAACCTAATAATGAGAACAGCCTTGGGAATGAGATGAGCAACGTCAGTGTGATGAACACAGACCAAACCAAAGTAGGGGCAGAGAGAGGGGTGTGGGTGTGTGTGTGTGTGTGTGTGTGTGTGTGTGTGTGTGTGTGTGTGTGTGTGTGTGTGTGTGTGTGTGTGTGTGTGTGTGTCTGTGTCTGTGTCTGTGTCTGTCTGCACATGATTTGGTTGATTTAAGATATGACCCATTTATTATTCATCATATTACACAAAATGCCCGGCCAGGAGGCTTTCCAAGGACCCTCTCACCCAGCAGAAGAAACGTCAGTTCACTAATCGTGAGCTCTGCAGGCCTGTTCTGATTCACATGCAGAGATCCATCATGCTGTTGCCTTTTGTGGCCGTGGCTTTAAAAAGCTGCACAGGTCCAGGTGTGTGGCGCTGGAGTTCGGGTTGTACTCCTATTTTGGGCTTTTCTCCTCAAAGCTGACACACTGACACTCCCACAGCGGACCTCTCTGAGACCAGAGCCTCGTTTGCTTTGGAAAGCTGTGCTTATTTACAGATGGCAGGATGAAGCCCAAACATGACCTGACTCCTCAGCCCCTCGTTTCTGGAGCAGGTCTGTTTCTGGTGTGGAGAGAGGCTGCTCGTAGCCTGAAGTCAGAAATGTTGTTTGGATAATGGCCAACTGTGAAGTGATCCAGCATGTGTTTAGAAGAGACTGTTGTTTTACTATAAGAACATTAAACGTTTAGATGTTTTGTTTGGTATGAAAGTCTTCTAACGCTAGGGTGTTCTTATTGTGATCAGTTTTCATGCTTTTGTACTGTTTGCTGTGTGAAAATTTACTTTGCAGTTTTAAATTGCAAGTAGAACCTTGTGATGCCCTTGGCTGGTGTATGAGAAACATGGTGAACACAGGTCCTCCCATCACTGCACTATATTTAGTTGAGCATTAAAAGAGAGAACAGTATATTAGCACAGCATTGCCCTCTGAACATTTCACACACACACACACACTCTGGGTATATGTCTCTGTGTGTGTGTGTGCATATGCATATATATATATACATATATTCTGAGTCAGTGTGAGTAAGGGGCTCCAGTAGAACACATAACCTAATGGACTGGTAAATGCTGCTGAGTGTTAACAAGTTCCTGCAGATTAACTGTGAGAAGCTTTATGTTTCACACTGATTAACTTTCTTACATGGTCTCTGCCAAGGCTGAGAAACTTTTTGTGGTGTGTAAAATGTGACCCAGAGTGTTCTCTCCCATCTCTCGCGGAGTTTCTGTGGATCCCTGTCTTTTCACTCCCTTCCTCTTTTTTCCCTTCTCTCTCACTGTCTCTCTCACTTGAGCTCTCACTCTATCATTTCTCACTCTTTCTTATTCGCACTCACTCTCTAACTCTGACTCTGTCACTCACTCTCACACTCACTGTCTCTCTCTTGCATGCACTCTCACTCTCTCACACTCACTCTCACTCATGCTCTCACTCTCTCATTTGCTTTCACTCATGCTCTCTCTCTCTCTCTCTCTCTCTCTCTCTCTCTCTCTCTCTCTCTCTCTCTCTCTCTCTCTCTTTTTCTCTCTCTTTCCCCCTCCAGAAATCTGGACGGTGTGTCCCTCATCTCAGGTACCCAGCAGAACACCACCGTCCCCTTCACTGCCCAACCCGGCCCCAACGTGCCTGCCCCGCTGCCCTGCGAGAGCTTGCCCCCCCACACCCCGCGTGCCCCGAGCCCCATCATGTCTCCTCCAGACTCTGGCTTGAGCTGTGCCTCCTCCCTCCCCACCTCCATCACCTCGCCCACCCTGACGGACGTGTTCGGCCTCCCCACGCCTCCGCTCAGCCTGGGCACGGGCCGCAGCCGCTCCCCGTCCCCGCTCACCCTCATCCAGGCCGCCTCGGGCAAGCCCTTCGCCACCAAACCCGTGCTGGGGTGGAGCAAGCAGGATGTGGCCGACTGGCTGGAGAGCTTGAACCTGGGCGAGCACAGGGACGCCTTCATGGACAACGACATCGAAGGCAGCCATCTGCCCAACCTGCAGAAGCAGGACCTGATTGACCTGGGCGTGACCCGCGTTGGACACCGCATGAATATCGAGAGGGCTCTTAAGGCACTCCTGGACAGATGAGACTAGGGGACAGAGGCCTTTGTCGGAGACATCACCACCGCCTTCTGTTCACAAGCTTCGTTCTTTCCTCTCTCTTCTTTTTCGGTTCGGTTTGTTGGCTTATTTTTAATATTTTGGTTTCATTCCCTCTCATTGCCTGCAGTGATTTTTTTAGGAAAGACTTTCATCCTGAAGAAAAACTCAAGTTTTGGCCAAGGCGGTCTGGCATAAGCACAAAGCTCCTCGTGCATGAAAGCACCAGCCAGAGATGGGACAGGAGAAGCTGACCTGCCGATGGGAAGCTGTAGGCTGCTCCGCCAGTCGGACCGTCCCCGCCCCGTCCCAGCACTCTCTCTCTGGCTGAAGACTCAGGCCTTGCTTGACTGCACTGAAACCAGCAGAGCTGGTCGTCCATTTTCTATCTTTGCTAAGACGATCAACCAGAGATTATTTCTTCAGGAATAAAGGGAAAGATCGTCCGTGTATCAGCTGCCTATAAAACATTGTGCTTTTTCTCCCCTCAGTGCAAGTTTGAATGGGATGTAGACGAGTCTATGTGATAAGTCTATGTGATGAGTCTGTGTGATACATGTGGTTAGTGCCATGCTAGTCCTCTGCTGACATCGTGCTCACGATCCTGGGACAGGCATCTGCGGCTGAAACATGAGGCATACTTGTGTGTGTGTGTGTGTGTGTGTGTGTGTGTGTGTGTGTGTGTGTGTGTGTGTGTGTGTGTGTGTGTGTGTGTGTGTGTGTGTGCGTGCGTGCCCCATCATGATGACAGCAGGTTTCAGGGCCTTTTGCCATTTCTCCTGCTCTTGTCTTTGATTATGGTAAAGCTTAGATATTTATTTGAATGGGCAAAAATTACTCGAGTCTTTTTTGAGATGTAATTTTTACTGATATTTAGTGTCTTCCACATTGTGAGGAGGTCCAATGACGTTCTTGCCATTTTGTTTAGTTCCCAAACTCCCACTAGACTCTGTCAGACTACACGAGACTCTGTTTCCCTTCTGTAGTTTTAGACCTTATTATCTCAATTTTTTCTTTGTGTCAGGAGATTTTGTCATGCTCGCTTGACAGGTAACTCCATTCTGAAGTTACGTGTGAAGAGCTTGTCAAGTAAGACTTGGAGTATTAAGCTCAGCAGACCAACACTTGGCTTTAACGAGTATCGCAAGTTAAAACATGAGCGATGTAACAGATGCAAATATACCAAACCAATCCGGTGACCAGAACAGACCTTTCTATGGTGGGCCCACTATTATTAAGATTTTAGTATTTATCACCACCCACTCATATTTATTATTTGGATGTGTGCTGCAAGCGTAAAACCAGGGTGTGACACCAAGCCTCCGTAAATGATACATATCACTGTCTCAAATTGTAAATGGTTAATTGTTTACTGAACACTTTAGAAATGGCTTTGTGAAAGTGTATGAGAGAGGTTGAGAGAAATCTAGTGAGGTATTCCTTCTAACAGGTGCTGTATGGTAATTAGACCCCCCCGACCCCAGAGCATGTGTTCATTTCAGTTCCAGTATGTTTTGTTCTGCCTGCCGTGCAGCTTGCTGTTGAAATGCGCTCTGCCCCAAGTGCTTGTGGGACATGCCCTCCCGCCCCCCCGCCCCTGTGCACAGAGAGGTCGGTACATCTCTCCAGTTGTGGGGATAATCATTTTGATTTTGCCATAGAGAGCAAACCTAGCTTGAACATTTTGCTAATCATTGTTGCAGTTTTTATAGCCTGAAAACAGTTTAACAGTGCGATTATCATCTTCGTCCTTCGATGGAATAACCGCCCTGGCGAGACGTGACCTTTGTGGTCTGTTGTTCCTTTCGGTATCCAACACTCACACAAACCTGTGCGCCTTTACGTACGGCACTGCTGCCGTTCAGGTGATTAGCCAATGATGCGTTGCCATGGTTTCAATTGGTTTGTGTCATAGCTATGGCAATGACTAGCCAGCAGCACCAGGAGTTTCCTGTCCTTCGTCGCATTACATTGAGTGCTGTGGTTATGTTTGAACAGAGGGCAAGGTCATATATGAATGTCAGTGGATGGTTTAAAGATGCCCAAATGCCCAACAGTGTAAGTATGCAGAAGTTTAGCAGTGTGTTTGCTTATCTCTTAGAGGAGTTATAGTTATAAATCATCTCTATATACCTTATTTTAGGAAACAGCACAGTATTTTAAAGATTTATAGAAATATTTGAGATTTTTATGACATTTAATTGAACTGTGGTGTGCCAAAAATTTACGTGGTATCCGTTAAGAAGCAATACACAATCTTAAAGGAAACTGTTGGTCTTTTTTTTGCCAGTATTCTACATACAGTATATCAATGATATTTCAATCAAATCAAATTTATATATAGGACTCAGTGAATTAGAAAATAAATATTGAGCTAATGGCTGTCAACTGCTTCTATTAGATCATGTAATTAAAAAATGGAATTAAAATTTAGATTTGTGTGGTGTGCATAATTTACAAGAAAATTATGAAAAATAACACGTACAATTCACAAAAAAGGATTGACATGAAATATACCTTAATGTGCATAAGCAGCAAATCACACTTTTTTCCCAAATGGATTTATTGTGGTGTTTAACCGTATTAAGCAAAATCTGACCTGAAATGAAGTAGAAATGCATTGTGATGTCATGGAGCTCCTGACGAGGGCTTATCGAATTTAATTTTAATATTATTGTTAATTTTATTATACATAGAGGAGTCTCATACTTTGTGTGAAGAATGGGTTCAATCTATGTTGCTGTAATTTTATGCTAGAAAACCTGATTTAACTTCAGGTCGTTTTGATTAAGGTCAAAATGAGAAGTGTGTGATTACACATTTCCTCCAAGTCCTCAATACTCATGTATGGATAAAACCAAAACTCACAGGAAATAAATATATTATGCAAACTGGGATCCAATGAATGCAGCATTTCTTGTGCTGAATGTTTCAGCAGTTTCATTAGAAATCTGAATCTGTTCGAATGAGGGTTTGACGCTTCCTGGTACTTTAATCATATCAGGTCAAAATGCAGCATTCAACAGCTTTAACTGCAATTAGTCATCATGAGCTTATTAATAAAGTATTTCCTGGTTTAAAATGAACATGCCCTTTAAGACATTTGATGCGAACGCGTCATACGCGAGACACTTGATCTGCTTAATCAAAATGTAGTATTTTAAAATTCCAAAAATGCATCTATATTAAGCAGCAAGTCCTTAGAAATACCTAATGTGAATTTGAGGCTTTGTGTTTACATGTACTCTGATTTCAGTTCGTGTGAACACACTTGGCTCATATCTGATATCATTTAAATATAGTGGATTCACCAGTATAAACGGTTGAAGTGTTGTATGGCGCCACCTGGTGTTCACAGTATTTTTCTTTTCCCAGTACACGTTAAATAAATACATAAGCACGTATAAATCACATTGTTTATTAGAAAGCGTATTGCCCACAATCCAAAACAACAAAAACATACACAAAGATAAGCAGAACCAACTACTGTACAAAAAGTGTGCGGAGAAGGGCGGAGCTACGAGCTCCGGTCCTGGTGCTCAGCTTTAGTTGATGGTGAGGACGTCACTCTGGATCTCATGGCTCAGCTGTGTCTGCAAGTCACTTAGTTTCTTCTTCAACACGGCGAGGGCAGACATCACTATCGTCTCCGGCCGCAGAGAGCCACAGGACTCCACGTTGTAGTAGAACCTGTGAAGGGACATCACTTACATCACGTCACCTGCCATGGTGCATCATCCATCTTCCTCTGGAGTCAGGAGGACAGTGAAGCATGTTTGGTGTATGGATGTGTTCTGTATTACCGCTCTGGTTTGCCGTTGGGGTCGTACGGAGCTTGGACATCATCTTCCTCGATCTCAGAGTACTCACTCTTGGGCCTAAGACAAGGAGACACATCACATGCACATGAGGGTGATCACTGAACTTATCTTTACTTTGAGTAATTATTATTAATATTATTACTAAACAGGATGCATATTTTTTTCTTGTTTCTATTTGTACTTCAAGTTTCATAAGAGGGTTTAATATTTCCTAAATTCAAAGCTTAGCATGTTGCTATTGACTAGTGAAGACAGATTTACTGGATTTGTGCAGAATATAGTACAAGACAAAAGTAGTTCTGAATGGCCCAATTTCAAATTCAGGCACTACATTAAGAACTCATTAAATGGTCTTACAACTGCCTGACCAACTTACTGTATGCACACTAAAATAATTAATGAATCACAGTAATAGTCCATACCACTCCTCTGGACGGGGGTACACAGTATGTCTCAGTGCATTATCTGGGTCATATTCAAAGGCCACCCCCGCTGTAGGATTCCACTTGGCGTGTTCCTTGCCGAAGCCCTTCTTGGCGTATGCTCTGAGACGCAGCTCCTGGCCCTTACGCAGCTTCACCAACAGGATGTCTACAGTACAGAAACCAACTGTCTAAATGCACTCAAGGTCAATGCAAATCCCCAATGACATGTATGCAGTAACACAAGGCTGCATGCTGCAACTGGGGAGCACTGTGGTAAGAGAAAGACCCAGTGAACAGATTGAGAGAGGAGGAGAGTCTGGGAGAAAAAAGAAAAGGGACATTGGTGGAGAAGGATCAGTCCTCACCATCCTGCTCCACATAGTCGTTGGGGTCGTTATCTCGACTTCTTGAGGTCACCTGAAGAAAAAGTCACACCATCACACATCTGCTTCTGAGTGAGGGCCTGTGTGCTTATTTGTGGATGGAACACAAACATTTTTTTGTGTTTTTGATGGAAACTGTGGACTGAAAAATGCTTGGTCAGCATGTGGAGTGAAACCCAGTGTTTGGTGAGGCTACTGTACTCACTGGGATGACACGAGGGTTGTTGGACAACAGGTCCCTTGAGGTCACATGACGTGTCTGATCCTCTGTGCATCTCACATCCAGTGTCAGCTCGACAGAGCACTCTGGGCAGAAATCATCACACGTGCAGTCCTAAAACGGGTTCAAGTTTTTAATGCGTGTACACTGCAACTGTTAACAAAAACTTGGGCTGAAATGTTGGAAATGCTTTTTTTGTACACGTAGACATTGACGTATACATAAACAAGGAAATCTAATAAACTTACCCTGGAGTACTGCATCTTGTCAACTATGTCATCACTGGTAAGGGGTATTAGGCCTAAACAGAAGCAGGTCATTTTGGATTTTACAAATTGCGTTGGCTACGTAGACAGGTATTAAAAGGAAGCATGTTAGCGTGTGTGAGGTGAAGTATCTCAGGTGAAGTATCTAATACTCACCCACTCTGTGTGCGATAAACTCGTCGTGGAGAACCGAAGAGTTGGCGTCGATCTGAACCCAATCGATTGCTAAAATATAAATCAGCGTAAATCAGACAAGGAAACTATGAAGTCCAGATGTAACAGTAACGGATGCTACATGTTCGTTATGTAACCAGCTACATAACACAAGTAACTCATGTCCATCTATCAACCATCTACCCAGACACTCACCGATGGTTGGCACCTCTGACATGAACACACGTCGGATAGAGTTCGCAACCCTGTAATAAACAGAGCGTTAATTGAGGCTTTCATCTGTGTTATTAAGAATGTTAAACGTTTTTACTGTGAACAATAAAGCCAGTAAACATGGCTGAAGTACATGAAGTACACACTAGTTAGTATATCACAATGTGCTAGCAATGCTAGGCTAACTAGCTAACATAACACAAACAGCACTTACGCCAAGTCGGTGTTCTCGATTACAAATTTCACATTTTCGTCCGTCAACTCTGTGATCTTCACTGTGGGCTGGTTGGCGTACGGCATGATGGACGCGACCCTGAGTGACTCCTGCAGTAGTGAGTGAAGCTCCCACCATCAGATCCCTGCGGGTCTGGGCCGATAACGCGTACCAGTCTCTCACTGGGTGTCAGTGTTAGTTTCCGGGTTAATATTGGATCATTTCCGATTACCATACTAACGAAATAACGGCTGCTAAATATTGTTAGTGGGTTTTTGGTCTTTTGTAAGTCGCTCTGGATTAGAGCGTCTGCTAAATGTCGTAAACGTAAAATAAATTACCAATAAAATCAAACATACACTTGTGGTGTTCACACTAACGTCTGCTCCTTATATACAGAATAAGTACGTAATTACATACTGGTTGATAAACAAGACTAGGGTTGCCACCTAGGTCTGACAAAAAACAAGGACACCGTCATACGCGAACGTAAATTGTTGACCGGGGGGGGGGGGGGGGTGTGTAAAATGGACAAAGCAAGAAAAAAAGACGGATTTAAGGTATGCAGAAACAGTCTAAATAGTCGTTTGAACTAACCTAGTGAAAACCGGGACATTAAATTATTATTTTTTTGCCGGGACCGAATATTAAAAAGAAGTAAAACCGGGACAGGTGGCAATCCTACACAAGACACCATCTGGTACCACCATTTTAAATATTGACTGAATATTTTATTAAGGCAGACAAAATATTCAACATTTTCAAGTACAATGCATATTTATTCTGCTTCTGTATTTATACAGACAACAAAACTGATGGTAATGAGGGTGAGAAAAGCTGATTCACCTTCCGTTATAGTAAATAAGGGTTGCTAACCCTGCTCATGGACATGTACTAAAGCAACACATCTACTCGCGCTCATCAGTCTTCATCTGAACATCCACAAATTGAAGCTCAGGATGTCGGATTAGCATGGCAACAAATCTCCAGGAGCCGGATTGTGCATAAAGAACCAGACCGACAGCTCCAGCATGGTTTACAACAGAAGAAAAAAAGAGGATGTCTCATTCCCCCAAACACTGGTGCCATGGCAAAATCATGGAGGAGGTCAGATGATGAAGAGGACGGGAGGTTAGTTCATCTCCGCTGGTTCAGGCCTGTGAGGTTCTTCAGCTGTGGCATACAAAAGAGCAGGGGTGGTCTCACTTTAGAACCTGATCCACGCAGAACATTAGAAAACACTGCATAACCATAACAGCCAAAAACAGATCAAACTGGGGAATGAAAAGGAGAAGTCCAGCCTTTAAAAATTCTACAGGAATGTAGTAAATAAATCAGCAGATCAACTTCCTGTACACAATCAGAGCGTGAAAACAGATCACACAGCCCTCACATTCTCAATTCTAGTTTAAAGAACCACATGACACACAGAGATATTTCTTAATTTTAGAACACGTGACACCATTTTAACACTGCCCTTAACACATTACAATTTACTACTGTCTATGACTGGGCACACTTTTCTTGCACAAACTGGCACAACTTGTTTAATATTGTTTTTATGCTGTTACTTTGATCATATCATCCCTGCAACAAACTAACCATACACGTTGATTAAATATGCTTTATTTATAAGATCCGAGCACTTCCCTATTTTGTGCAAACCAGTGTTCTATCGAAAGCTTGTTTTTCCTTCTATCCATTTGGTCAGATGTGACAAAAACAAGCACCAACCGTAACAGCAGCTCCCATCAGTCCTTGGACTACAGCTTCTCCAGTTGACTTCACCTACAAATCCCCACCACACGCGAGCAAAGCCAACCACGAGTGAATACCATAAATCAGCTTAATCAAATAATAATAATACATTTTATTTATATTGCCCTTTACATCACAGGATCTCAAAGGGCTACAGGTTAAAAAAGGGAGAAACAAACATGTCATTAGTAGTGCTGTCAATTCCAGGTGCCGCGATTAAAAGTCCTCACCAGGATTTTGCTCAGGCTTCCTGGATTGTGTTGATTCCACTAATTTTACCTGGATTGCTAATTAGAAAATCTAGCAAGCTTGAGCAAAATCCTGGTGAGAACTTTTAATCACGGCACCTGGAATTGACAGCACTAGTCATTAGTAATAAAAATAAGTAGTTTTAAAAGTTTGAGTTTATATACACATATATACATGTATATATTTTTTAAAAGGGGTGAACCATATGTTCAAATGTTGAATGATTACAGAATATCACAGAGCCATAAACTCCACCAGGCCACTCTACCTGTTTAGCAGTGTTGGCCATGTTAACCACATCCTGGATACGGTTGTCGAGGAAGGACCATGTGTCCTTAAAGTCAGGGGAGGAGTCTTGTAGCATCACCAGTTCTGTGGTGTTGTAGATTCCCGTGAGGGCTGCCCTCCGGGTATACCAGTTCATCTGAGTCACACCCACAGAGACAGGAAAAAATACTTCAGGTGAACAAAGATGCAGTACTTTAATCAACTAAGGCAGAAAGAGGGAGATACCAAGTTGCGGTTAAAGAACTAAGGGGTATTTCATAGAGCAACATTTCTCAGGAAAGGTACATACTTGAGCCGAAAGTGAAGATTGTCCAATAGGAATGTCTCTTACCTTTTCTCCTATTGGACAGTCTTGATTTTTGGCTTCAAAATGTGGCTAAGTGAGAAATCCTGCTTTGTAAAATACCTCCCTAGGGAGGAAGACAATGACATTTGCGGATACATTTATTATGAAATATGCTTGCACAAACACTAAGAGGCATGACACACGTTTTGATTTAAACATGGGATACTCTGTGAAAGAGGGTGTGACAGGAAGAGAATATGAGGAGACAGGAAAGACCAGACAAGGGACACCTTTGGAAAAGCACAGAGGTGAGCTGAGAGAGAAAGACAATGGGGGAAAAAAAGCAAGAGGAAGAGGAAGACAGGACTTCACAGGAGATCCTCACATCTGTGGAGCGATCCCCTGCATAGTACCAGATGTCATCCACCAGCGTGGACAGGTGCTTCAGACTCTCTGGGATGTTGTGGGGGAGCAGCAGCAAACTCATTGCCTACACAGTGACACATTAGGGTCAGAGAGACACAGGACGTTCTGAAGAAGAAATTACTTTTCTGTGGTTGTTTTCACTCTAGAGTTACAGAACATGGTGTCCTGTGTTTATATCCGTGTGTGTGTACATAAATGTGCCCACTGTTCTTACTAAAGCATTATGTAGTGTGAGACTGCACTGCACACATAGCACACCTGAGGCCATGTGTCGATATACGGAATTAACATCCTCAGTCGGAGTTCGATCGCATCTCTCAGGAACTCAGCCGTCTCTTTCTTTCTGGAACGGGCAGACAGTTGGTGTCACTAAAAATACCCTTCTTGTGCACGTCTGATCAGAAGTCTAGTGAAACTGGCAGAGCGCTGAAACATTTCAACACCCCATTTGTATGGCATGCTATTTTCAGCCTGAATGTACAAACTGGGAGCAAATACAGGAAATAAGAACGTGTTCTCAACAGAACCTAAAGACCTGCAGACACTAAGGACGTGCATCAAGGTAGAACATTACAGGCTTCAAACATAATCAACACCCGACACTGCAAATACGTTTTATCAACTAAAAATGAGGAAAAACCCACTGGTGGTGGCGACTGCTCTTTAGAGTTTCTCAACCCAGTCCATGTGACTGTTCCACAGCTTTGCTCTATCCAAGTTGCCAACACATTAGGTTAGAGTCAAAATGTGGAACCATCTGGAGGGCCTCAAGGACTGGGTTCAGAAACACGCCTTTGCAGCACGTTCAGGGATACCAACGCTCGCCTTTGCAGCACGTTCAGGGATACCAACGCTCGCCTTTGCAGCACGTTCAGGGATACCAACGCTCGCCTTTGCAGCACGTTCAGGGATACCAACGCTCGCCTTTGCAGCACGTTCAGGGATACCAACGCTCGCCTTTGCAGCACGTTCAGGGATACCAACGCTCGCCTTTGCAGCACGTTTAGGGATACCAACGCTCGCCTTTGCAGCACGTTCAGGGATACCAACGCTCGCCTTTGCAGCACGTTCAGGGATACTCACTCCATCTGGCCAAGCTGCACCTGGTTATGCTGCTCTGCCAGAATCTTGGCCAGCTGGGCATTGCACTCGCCGACAAAATGTAGCACCAGGTCTCCTGCACCATTATCGAACATTCCTGCCGATGCAGCCGAGAGGCCTAGTGTCTGTGTAAGGAGAAAAAAAAACTAACCAAAAGGCCAAATATACAGGGCCGTACAGACGGCACCCGCCATTATAAAACTAGTCCTATGGCTCAGACTGAAGCAGCCAAACCTCTGCTCCTGCTGCAATGGCTTCCACCGTCCAGCCATGCTGAGGGACAAAGTGCAGCGCTGCACGGAGGACACGTGCCTGGAGCTGATGCTCCGTCTCGTAGTCTTCAGCTTCCTCGCCACTCTGGTCCTGATAGCTGGGAGCAGAGATAGCACGTGTGATGGGACATTTTCATATGGCATATATTTATCATTGTGTGTGTGTGTGTGTGTGTGTGTGTGTTCCCTGGGAACCATGTTGCTAGCACGTTTCCGCACCTGCTTTAAGTTACAGACTCACAAACATGGTTAATATATGAACTAAACAGCTGGTAAAGTCACAATTGTATTGAATGGTGTACTTCTGATCATGGTGGTGAGTGGCAGTTCAATGCCCATAGCAAGCACTTCAGGAAACAAAGTGATCTACAACTGGACCCCATGTCCATAAACATGCCGCTTAATTAAAGAGAAGCACGCGCAAGCCTATGTGTGGTGATGGTCTTACCTAGTGTTAGGGTGGCCGTCTTCTTCCTGGCTGCTCGTGTCAGAAGATCTGTGCTCTGTGGAGGAGGGAAACGAGTCCTCTCCTGAGGCCCGTGCATGGTGGTGCGTGTAGCTGGACGGAGGCGGTACAGTCTGGTCTCTGGACTCATCTGCCAGCCGCAGCAGGACGGTGCGATGGAAATCACGTCTCAAACCGTTACAACCAGGACTGGGGCTGGTTTGGGTCGCTACTGCTAGGAGTAAATAAAGCAGAAAACATATTCTCTTTGTAGACATGAGTTACATAATTTAAATAAACTGTTAATTATTTAATTAAAAAATGTGTTTATGTAGCCATATGTACTATATTTTAAGCCTATTTATCTACATTATAATTCTTGACAGAATTAACTTCAGGCTAATACTTTAACACAGGTTTAATCTTCAATACTTCAACATTAAGTTAGTTAGAAATGATCTTAGCTAACTAATAAAGATAAACGAAACTTCAAGACCAGCAGCTTGCTACAGTCATGTTAGCTTCTGGAAACTTCTCCTACTGTTTTCATTCATACAATTTGATTAACGGCGTCGTACATTCGCTTTAATAAGAAATAAAAGGCAATAAAATACGTTACTTGAGCCATGTTGAAGTAACATGCTCAATCTCGATGATAATAATAATAAAATGTCCTTCGTTATCACCTTGCCCACTTAGGACATTCTGACATTACATAACATTACCGTTTACATGCAATACGGACTGAAAGTCTCCGCCAAAATCAACAAGAACACCTTGTTAACAGCAACAATAACGACCCGGCCCATCTTACCGCAGCCCAGAGCCCGCAGGACCCTTCCCGCTCGCAGGCCTCGGATCAACGCCGCCATGTCAGCAGCTACGAGCTGTTTTTAGCATGCTAATGTTAGCGGCCTGTCAACGTCATCACAGCGCGACTCCAGGAGGAGTCGAACAGCGTCAGCTTTACGTCATCACAGCGCGACTTCATAGGAACGACGTACCAGGTGAAGAGTTTGTAGCTGGGATACATCTAAAAATATTAGTAGGTATCCGAATTTGTTGAATAAATATGACAAATATATTTTAATATAGATGTTCCTTAGCAAAAAACGAAGGAATTTTAAAAATGTATTTCTGATATTGCGTCACGTTAGTCACAAGGTAGAACAAGATTGTTATCAGCTAGCTAAAGTAGATTAGACGTACAGCTAAAGTTAGTTGTTTACTACTTGGGTTTGTAAGTAAATAAATAAATAAATTAATTAATTAGTTATTCAGTTGTACTCCCCGTACAGGCGGTCATGGCGGATGTGGGGCTGAAGGGGGGAGAGAAGGTTCTGCTGGTGTGGACCCAGCCGTCCTCCGCCGCAGCCCTCAAGGACCTTGCGGAGAGCATCGGGGCCGTGGTGGGGAGCCAGAGTCTCGTAACGCTGGAGAACATGGAGAGGCTTCAGCTGGGTAAGTTACCACATATGGTCTGCACGTTTATTTTCTGGGTTCACCATATGTTAATGTGCCCAGAATTTAATGGGCCCCGTGGGAACAAAGTTGAATCAGTTCAATTCAAATGTGGGTTTTTTCGAGTATGTGCTTGCCTTATTTTATATGCCTCAGAATCACTCTTCACTGATTAGACTACACTGGTTCCTTTACCTAGCGTCTCACTCTCCTTCGAGTTACGACTGGGTCCTCTCGGGCCTTCTTCCCGACAGCGCCCCGATTCACAGCTCCGACACGATGGCAGCGATGGCCAAAATCATGAAACCTGGAGGGAAGCTTGTGCTGGAAGAGCCGGTCACAGGTGAGACGATATCATTGATGGGTTCATTTAATTATCATTTCTGTGGTAATTGGTGTAGAACAGCTTGTGTCTGATACTGTCCCAGCCCAGGGTCACAAAGAGCTTTTGTGTCAGATGAGGAGCTAGTAATTTATTTAGTCAAAGTAAAGGAATGCAAGTCTTTAATCATGTTATATCAAGTGTTTACAAGTATATACTATGACTGCAGTGTGATACTTTGGTTCATATAGTGCAGCAGTACATGGAGCTCAGTGTGAGTCATAATTTTATAGGAGGTCAGTGTAGGTCAGAGGTCAATGTAGGTCCTCATTTACAAAGTGTGTCCTAGGTTAACTTGATGCATTATGTGCGGGGAAAAAAAAACAGATGAATAAATGTGATGTGTGCAGGTTCGGAGGTGAATGGTGTCAGGACATCTGAGAAGCTGCTGTCAGCCCTTAAACTGTCAGGACTGGTGTCTGTCACAGAGGTGGGAGCTTTATTACTGCCTGTGACTGAGCAGATGTCAGATGTTGCTTGGCAATTGACACTGTTGATTCCACAGGTGAAGAGTGAAGCTCTGAGCACGGAGGCTACCTCAGCTCTTGCCGAACGCACTGGTTTCCAGGGTGACGCTGTGTTCCGAGTGCGCGTGTCTGCGTCCAAACCTAACTTTGAGGTTGGCTCCTCCACCCAGCTGAAACTGTCCTTTGGGAAGAAAACAGGTCAGTCTTAATTTGTCTACCATCATTGGCTGAGAGGGAATGTTTTTTTTTTTCTTCTCTGGATCTGGTTACCATCAACACATGCGAATCCATCCAGATGACAGTAACCCAGCTCGAGATGTGTATGGTTGGGCTCCTCTCTGTTACCCATATTAATGAGATTGACATGGCTTGCCATGACAATGGGGGGAAGAAAATCACCAGAGAAGAATAAAAGCACCAATTCATGTTTAATTCTCCTCTTGTATTTTGAGTAAGAGTGTCTTGCTGTAATTGCAATTATATCACACTTTACAGAAAAGCCAAAGATCGATCCTGGAGTCGAAAAGCTCTGGACTCTTTCAGTCAATGACATGGAGGATGATGATGTCGTAAGTACAGTGTTTGTTCTTCGGTTGTTCTGCATAGTTTCTAAAATAAAGCAGTTTACTCCCACTGTCCCTCTCAGTGAGCTTTACCTAGAGGCCATGTATGGTGGCCTTTTGTTTGTTTGCATTATTTAATGATTCTGGCTTGGGTCTCTGTGGTGTGCTTTTGTTCCTGCGGTTTAACCCCCCACCCTCCCCCGCGGTGTCCTGTGGCCTCTGTAGGACTTGGTGGACTCAGACAGCCTGCTGGATGCTGAAGACTTGAAGAAACCAGATCCAGCGTCACTCAGAGCGTCGTCTTGTGGAGAGTCGGGAACCACAAAAAAGAAAGCCTGTAAAAACTGGTGAGGAACGTTGATTAACATTCTGTTAAAGCTCTCATGAACATATTTGGTATTTTACAAGGCTACAACATCATTTCAGAAACAGTTAATAAAAGCTTCAATTATATGCAGTTACCTAAAACAACGAATACATTAAATACTGTTTACGTATGTTCAGATTGGGTGTGTCATGCGCCAGCTGACTACCTCGCCACCTTTTGTGTTCCTGTAAGGCTGTAATTACTGACTGTGCTGTGTTTTCTTTCACGGAAGCACCTGTGGGCTCGCCGAGGAGTTAGAGCAGGAGAGCAGAGCAGCGGAGAAGACCAGCGCACCCAAGTCTGCCTGTGGAAACGTACGTGGGGGGCAGGGCCACACACACACCATCGCCATAACACCACCGCCTTGCTGGCCTAGCCCAAAAACTGCAGGCTGTGCACACACACTCCTCAACAAAGCAGGCTGGGAGTTGTGAGGACAGTGTTTTTATCTGTTTTGAAGAGTCATAGCAATTACATGATCTTAACATGTTTGTTCAAAATGATGGACGCTAGTCTTTAACCATGTAATGGCATGGATCCACCAGTACGTTTCTAGTAATTCATATTAAATATAATAATATATGAAAGTCTGACATGTTTGTACGTATTATGCAGCCATGGTGATTTCTATCTTAAGCTGTTAATATTCTCACCTGAGTCTCAGCAATCCAGAAACTAATCAGCTGGGATTTTGTCCTTGTAAATAAGTGGTGTAAAAATACCTTTTGTAATTTCTGAGTTAAATTGATTACTTCATTTTCTTGTTTTGCTCCAGTGTTACCTAGGAGACGCGTTCCGGTGTTCCAGCTGCCCGTATCTAGGCATGCCTGCATTCAAGCCTGGAGAAAAAGTGGTGTTAGCAAACACTCAGGTGGCTGACACTTAAGTCCCCGCATCACGCCAGAGTGGAAACCATTCCACACACCCCGCTTATCCTCTCTGCTTCCAGCATTCGTGCATTAGAGACAGGGTCAAAGGGCAAGGGAACCAACACTGTTTCATCAATGGCATTGCAAAACCTGTTGAAGACGCAGTATAACCTTCTGACAGTTCTGTATCCTGGTCCTGCGCACAGAAGTGTGATCTCCAATAAAACAGCAATATTCACATACAGTTGTTTATAGTGGGTTAATCTACTGTCTCACCAAAGTTTGTTCATTGTTTTTTTTTTATTTAAACTGAGTTCTGTAGACCATGTGTGATGTGCTCTGTTGTATAATAAACAAATAAATAAAAACAATAATTTGTTCATTATTACTACTATGTGTGAGACTTGAGCTTTGTATGACTACAAACGGTCAGGCTTGTGTCCACGGAGACGGACGCCCTGCTGCTCAGACAAACTCACCCGTCAAAGTTTTAAAAACACTTTAATTGCTCAAACACAGACAATGTGTTAATACAAGCACATTCAGCAAAGAGTCTTCACACTCCAGACAAATGGGAAAACAACTGAGGTACACAGGTAAGAAGGTACACTAGCTGGCATTAGGATCACCATACAACCAGTGAACTGTACTCTAATGGCCCTTGATTCGAAGCCCATTATCCACAGCAGCTGACGGAAGCATTTCTTTGGATGTAAACTATTTTTCCAGAAAGTAAACTCCTGTGAACTAATGTACCGTCTCCATCACAGCCACCCTGGATGGGGACGCCGAGAAGTCCATTTTAATATCCCCGATGCTGGGGTCAAAGGTTAAGCTGTATGACACAGCTGCCTGGCCATCTCCTGAACTTTCCCACATATCACGGAAGAAGTACACTCCTTGTTTCCGGTGTGGACACCACACACACTCACCCTGTTGAAAGAGGAGAACGGAAGAGCAATTCATTACATTCATTAACCTGTCAATGTGTTATGTGAACGATAATGTGATAAAAATATAAAGACACTTTATTAACCATAATTAACCATAAGATATTAACCATATTAAATCTATTAAAATACCTCCTCACTGACAGGTTGAGTCAGACCCATACTGACTGTGATGTCATCAGTTAGGTTGTACTCCATCCACAGCACCACTCCATGACAGCGCCCTCTCCTGGACACACATCAGGTTGCAATGTCACCATGAATTGTCCTCAACAACTTCTCATGGGAAAACCCATTTAGATTTTTTGTTACATTTTATATTGAAAGTTGGTAGCTATTTATATTATCCAGTTACTTTTTGCAACAGTGAAACCTTTTTTTCCAGGCATATTAAAATGTATGAGTTCTTACATTATTTGGTTGGCTTACATATAAAAAAAACCAGACTTGAAATTTATATTTGACATTTTAGATGATTTTACCTGGTAAGAGGCACAGATCCCTCACTGATGATTGGTTGCTCTGGAACACACTGTTGGAAGTCAAAGGTCATAACTGGGTGTGGCTTGGTAAGAGCACGACATGGGTACTCCCACAGCGGGTGTGGCTCCGCCTCTCGAGACTCCCGGAAATCCAGAGAATTCTATGAAAGAACGAACATCTGAATGAGTTACTGACTAAGACATTAGTGAACATGTTCATTCAGAAGCCACAGTCCTACATTCAGTACCCGCAAAACAAGTACTGAATATTTTAACGGTCAACTCATTCTGTCTGTGTGTGTTTGGCAGAAATTCAGCAAATGGCAGTAAAAGTTTAAAGACTAAATTTGACTCTTGGGCTCCAGTCACAGATCAGTTTTTCCTCTATATTTGCCTCCTCAGTCTGTCTATCTACCTCATACCTGCACCATCTCGTCCATCACACTGACGTCAAAGCCTTCGCAGGTGCCACACGGGGCCCGAATTCTCCACAAATCCTAGAAGAGAATCCGCAGTTAGGAGAGGCGATCACGGGCCTGTGGTCCAGTTACATCAGAGTTTAGCAAAAAATGCTAATACAGCTAGTATGACACCTGTTTGGTTTCTCATCACTAGGTGCCGTAAGAGCTAGCCATCACTGGTCCGGGTCAGAACCAGACTGGAGCGGTCCAGGAAGGGAAGAACTATAGGGCAGCTGAATTACTGTGCCAGTCAGCAGATGGACTACGTGGTAACTGACACTTATAAATAAAGGTGTAAGGCAGGTGATTCTTATAAAGTGGTCACTGTGTGTAAAGCTCTTAGCTATGATTTGTGATTCAAGTGTTTTAAAGTGTTAAACACCACCAAAGAGTTTACGCTAAACTGCCCCCCCGAGTGCTGGAGTGGGCGGAGCACCTTGAACTCCACGCCGAGCAGGTGGAGCGTGGCGGAGGCGGGCATGACGCTGGCACCCGGACAGAGCAGGCGGTTCAGCGCCGTGCGGCAGTACCAGAAGAACAGACAGTGCCATGGCAACAGGCTGGTGCTGAAGTAGGGTTCACCCATCAGCACGGAGATCTGGGGGCGGAGCAGCAGGAAAAGGAGGAACATGAGGGCGTGGCTCGTCACTGTTGGGTTTCGTATTCAATGCCCACATCCACGTGGCTTTTATATCAGGCTAAGTGCTTGCGCTGGAATGTTTGCAGTGTAAATCTACACCACACATCTGCGTTATATATAAAACGAGTGAAGATGCCATTTGTATGAAACGGAAAAAAAAGCCGCACCTGCTGTCCGTCCAAGTGTGCCGTGGAGAGCTGCTCGGGTCGCACGTCCAGAAGACGGACCTTGTTCTGCAGCGAGTTAGCGTCCAGGAACTGAACCAAACAAAGCAATTTGACAAACAGGCTCCAAAGCAGCGTCAGCGTGAGACGCACTACACACGTGAGTCAGGTGTGTGCTCACCTGCTCTATCACTCTCTTAGACATTCCAGAATTTTCCAAACTGAAAACCTGCAAAATCCAGGGAAGATGTATTTGATCGTTGTGTTTTAAACACGTGAATAATATAATCATGACTTGAAACCATTTAAATGGTGTCTATGGTTAGCGACTTAGCGACACTCAAAGCAAACAAAGAAAATAAAGTGAGATTTTTTTTAACTATGCACCTTCTGAGCTCCAAGCAGGTGTGCAAAGATGGGCAGCAGACTGCCATCACTAACTGCTAAACACACGCTGTCTGGCTGCAGAATCTGCAGAGGACACACACACACACACACACACAAAATACATATCAACAGCTGGTAGAGCAGTAGCGTGGCGTGGGGTCACGTGGAAGCGTCAGACGTCAGGCTGGGACTCACGCCACGCAGGGCTCTCAGGTAGGTCGCTCTCCTCTGACGGTCATTCAGCTCTCCGAAGCGTGTCCGTGTCCACACTAGGTGAGCCTGGCAGATACACGGCTGGCACGACGTCTCCTCCTCGCCCGTCTGCTGTCTGGAAGATTTAACCAACACAGGAGTCTGATAAAATACATCGTCACGTCTCTCCACAATCTCCAAATGGGGCTTTCACATAAAAAAAAAACTACTCATGATGATGTAGACACATCACCCTGTGAGAAGGAGGAGTGTACACTTACCCATCAGACAGGTTGTACCAAAGACTGTAGTCATCATGAGAGACGGTTAATGTGAGCTCCTCACCCTCACACACGTTCCGTTCAGCGGGGAGAAAATACACACTCTGCATCCAGTGATCACGCCACTGAGCAAAAATACAGCAGACACTCACATTTATCATCATGGGCATTTTTCTTCACTCTCTTCGTTTGCACAAGGCTGGTGTGTGGGGGGGGGGGGGGGGGTCATTAAGTAATTTCCCTCTTCAAGTTCTAATCAGCATGTTTCCACACTAGTGCCACATTTGTATTGGTTTATGGTTGCTTACTGGATAGGACCGGGGGTCTGAGTAAGTCCAGCTGGGGGCCATGGAGCACACAATGGTACCACTGGGGTCCATGTCCAGGTCCCACCAGGACAGAATGACCTGAGCCCTCCCACTGGTGTGAACCACAAACCTGCAGGAGTGAGACTGGGGGGCACTACTGACCCGCCTACTGAAGTCCACGCTGGGGGGGGGGGGGGGGGGGGGGGGGGAGAGAGACAAGATGGAGAGACATGATGAGAGAGAGAGGGGGAGAGAGAGAGAGAGAGACATGATAAAGAGAAAGACATTATGAGAAAGAGAGACAGACAGACAGAGAGAGACATGATCAGAGAAAGAGAGACATACAGAGACATGATGAGAGAGGGGGGAGGAGGACAGAGGGTGGGAGAGAGAGAGAGACAGAATAAGAGGGGAAAGGACTTTGAATACAATACTAGTTACATTACTGTACATGCCTTACATTCAATAATAAAATTAGTTTGGCATAATAAGAAAAAAGGAATGGGGAGAAAGGCGATGAGTTTCAACAAAAGTCATGGAGAGAGAGGGTGAATATATCTTTCTCTTGCAATACCGTGCATTTAATGGCTAGCTAGCTGGACAGAGACAGAGCGAGACAGTGGAAAAGACAGATAAACAGTCCAACAGATCTAATAGACCCAAAAGACGGACCCAAAGCAGACCTGAACATGGTGCAGAGTGGTCCAAGACGTGTGAAGGCACCTGGGGACACCTGGCTTAGCTGGATGTCGCAGACAGAGGGCGCCCCTGCGCACTGGCCCAGCTGGGCGGGGGGCAGCAGCGTGCGGCCCTCCACCTGCACGGGCCCCATCTGTGTCCAGCTCCACAGTTGCTCTGACTCCACCAGCTGGGCGTAGACGGTGGCGCGGTGGGGCACGGCCTCACAGGCGTCCTGCAGGAAGGATACGTGGGGTCCATTTCATTCCGGAAAATGAGCCATTACTCTCTTCCCCCTGCAACTTCCATCTGGCTGGAGTCCACGCAGCAGGAGGGTGGAACTGGCATTTCCCAAAGTATATCATGTCTTTGGGGTGTTTGGGGCTAAAAACACTATGAATAATAATAACCAATGGCATTACATTTGAAAACAGAAGTGTATTAATCAAAGATTTCCCAAGAAGAGAGTTTGTGATATGAAAAGGCATTCAATTTGGAAAAGAGTTAACAGTCAGGTAAGGGTTACTGGAATGGTTCATACCTGCACCAGGTGCAAGTGGGCGTGCTCATAGCTAGGTAACGCCCCCTCTCCAATCAACTCAGTATCGAAGAGTTCAGTCACTAATATATTTGCTCTCTCTTGCATGTCTCCATCTGTGTGAACATATATTTTATATGTTTATCATTCAGTTCAGTCTTAGGCATGATATATGGGGTCTCCACAAGTGAGCATTTTAATTTGTACCAACCTGGTCCTACTGTAACCTTAGTTGAGTGCTTATTGATGACTTTTATTTTGTCAGAGAAGCCGTTTTTCTTTACAATGCAGTCAGCCGCCTCAGCCATGGGTTTAAATACCTGCAACCCAGGAGATGCAGAGTGGATCAGCCACGACAGCGCATGAACTGCAGGTCTCTGCCCACATTAGGCTGCAACGTGCCGCTCACCTCGATGGCATAGCAGTAATCTGCCCCTGCTGTTATGGCCATCATGGACAGAAGGCCTGTTCCCGTGCCGATGTCCAGAACGACAACTCTCTCCCCTCGAGCCTTCACCCGGCCAACCGCTGCTCGAATGCCCTGGTAGTACTTCTCATTCTGACAGACAAGAACCAGTTGTACAGGGTGCACCAGTGACCAGTTTGATCTCGGGTTTGGTTCCTGGTTGTGACTGAAACTTTAGCCTTTTCAGGAGCTGTAACAGAGGCGTCCTGTTCAAAATGCCACAAGCTCATAAATCATTTAACTGGTCCCAGCAGTATAATCGGTGTCCCAGCAGCTACAAACACAGGTGTGCATGAATGAAACTCACCCTGTCTCTGTCATGCAGCATATCGGCATAGCAGGACCTGACAGATGCACAAAAACACAGAAACGAGGAGCCACGTGACTCTCAAGTTCAACGTGGTCGGTTTAAATGACTTCAGCAGAAGTACCTGCAGCCTGGTAGAAGTGGTGTATTTATCACAAAAACGACACATAATTATTTTGAATAGATATATCGTGTTAATGGTCTCGTTTATGGAAATGGTCATTGGTGAGGTGTGGTGTTTACACCACGAGGTTACTGAAGACGAGTCCCACTACACCATGAGACTCACCTCGCGATCTCCTGGTGGTAATCATACTCCTCGCTTTCCTCAATCCAGTCCAACGCCCCCGTGGTGGGATTAGCACGGCCACAAAATGTCTTCATTGCTTCACCCGTTCTGGACGTTACAATAGTCCGATTCGATATTTTCTGAGAGGTTTATACGGATTATAAACTAATCCAGTATGGCTTCACTGTATGCGGCCATGTTTTCCTCGAAGCCACGCCCCTCGAGCAAACCACGTGACAATCTTCCCCGATAGCTTATTTTTACCCATTAGTAATTAATGAAACATTTTAAAAACAACGGTGTTTAGCTCCGTATATAGACCAGAAATCACTTTCCTTTTCTTTCGAGAAACCTTAACTAGTTTAGAAAAGCCCCCAGTGAGCCACTGCACTGCGCATGCGTTTTCCCTGTTCAGAAAACACATGCCGTAACCCAACAGCGAATTATCGGTTCAAGAGTTCAAAGCATCGAGTCATTTTACCAGCAACAAGTAAACAATATTATTGAAAGTGCTTATTTATTATTTTAAAGCAATAAACACTGAAAGTGATCGTTTATTATTTTTTTCTACATAGTGCAGCACACATGAAACAATCAAATTGAACCAGTTCACTCTCCACAGAGTGGATCCCCCACACAGACGTGTCCATGTCCACCTAATATCTGAATCGTTGGAATCAATAAAGTATATTCTATTCGATTCTATTCTATTCTATTGTTAAAAGATGATAACACAGATGATCACCCAGGGGGTTTAATTTGAAGAAACACTTTATTATTGTACATACTGAGCCATGATATACACACATTTTAAACCACAATACTGCAAGGTGTCAACAGAGCGTAGTCTATCATACGTTCAACGTTCAACAAATTTGCAACATACAAATAGCCCACAGCAATCACAGACTCCTATTTTGGTTCACAAAAGCGAACCCATTTCTCCACACTAGGCCTCCTGGCCTGGGGTTCTGTGCTATATAAAAAAATCTGCTTGGAGCCGGTGGTCTTAGTACACGATTGCTCAACACTGTTCACCACACACAGTCTGAGGTGAGGAAGCCAAAGACGCTGTTTATAGGAGCCTGTGTGCCGAGTGGCGCCGGTGGGTCCAGGTGAGTGGCTACACCAAGACCGCTGCACGTGTCACGCACACTTGGCTGTGGGCAGACAGAACGGCATGCTGGGAGGAGGCACGAGGATGTCTGGGAAGATGGGTCGGTACCCGGGAGGCAGGGCCGGTGAGCTCTGATCCATTAGGCACAGAACTGACGCCCGCACGTCTCGAGGGACGTCTCCTCTGATGTCCAGCAGGGCGGATACGTGCTCCTCACTTCAGACAAAACAGAGACATCAGGGGATTTTGTACACTACCAGCTACTGAAGTCAAATGTTGTTTAGCATGCTATTTATGTTTATGACCCTTGACAGGGGAGTAGTTTAGATATCCTCACTTTCAGATAATTAGCATGGGGGTGTCAGGACAAACTGTGGCCAAAATCTACATCTAAGTCAGACCAAAAATCATAGCATACTGAATCACAGAGCGTATGTGAAATTGTGAGTATGTGTTGACTTTAGGTGAACGGTAAGGTGCAGAGGGGCAGCTCAACCTACCTGATATCAGGGTACTTGGATATCAGTCCAGACACCTCGAGCACCAGCATGCCTGTATCTTTGAGTTTAATTAAATCTGCTAGTACAGGAATCAGAGACGTGGGGTTCACCTCACAAACGGTCCCATCAGCCTCCTAGAAAAACACCAAGAACATTATAGGAACGGCACAAACAAAAGCACACACACATGACACACACATGGAACACATACATGGCAACACACATGTGGCACACACACACGGAACACACATATGACAAACAGACATAATCTGCTATACTCCTGCACTTTGGCCTGATCACCACTGGGCGGGGCTTAATTTACAAACAAGAGCATCACCTACTTACTAATCACCTCACATAATCAGATGACCACAGACACAAGTCAGAATTCACTGGCTGTGTTAAATCCATGGGACGGGCTCATTACCACAGTCAAACTATTCAAAACTGAGAATGTAGAATCTACAATAACTCTTGCTTGGTAAGCCAAACATTATGCAGTTTATCATAATAATTGAAGTTAATCATGATAATATGATTTACATAGCACTTAATAATATAAAAAATGTGCAATTAAAACACAAAAGACAAACAAATCATAGTGATCACAGCGAATAAAACTGTTTCCTGTATTAAAATAAATGGATAAAGTGAGAGGTCAAAGTGAGAGGTCAAAGTGAGAGGTCACACATGGTGTGCTTTGGTGCTGCCACATGCAGCCATGTGCTCCTCACCGTGCCCCGGAAGCACTCGTCCAGCTGCAGTGCATCCTGGGTCATCTGCTGGGCGGTGTGCTGCCTGTCCTCCTCACTGCGACAGATCAGCCGCTTCTGCATGAGTGCACGTACGTACTCCACCACCGCCAGCCACAGGGACTCCTCCCGTAGCCGCTACACACACACACACACACACACACACATTTACAGTTACAGTAATTAGCATATACTCTTGGAATATCCATTCAAGCAAAACGTAACATTAAACGTGGTACAATTCTCCTGTGTTCTTCTACACCTCTTCTGCAACATTCTTTTACATTTTTGGATCATGACAATCCCATTGAGTTTAACAGCGAAGCTATTACATTAAATAAGATTAGAAATGAGATTATATTGATCAGTTCCCTGATGGATTTAGCTGATTACTCCCAGATCATATGTACAGTCAGTGTGTAACTCACACATTAGGTTTATGCTGGAGTTGCACAATACTCTAATTGCTGTTCTCTTTTTGGATTGTGTTGGGTTTGTTCCTGGTTTTTGTGGTCTCAAAACAGCTTGCGATGCCAAACACCAACAAACCGAGCCATAACACTGGTGTGAACCGCCTCTTCCCCAGCTGGGACCTGTCCCGTTCTGCTTCGTGCGAACACACTGGAAGTGCCGTGTTGGGAGTGTTAGACTGTAGCGTATTTTCAGTGGCGTGGGCGGGTCTCACCTGGCGGCAGGGTGAACGTGCACGGCCGTAGAGTTCGCAGTGACGCTGCAGGACGCCACACACCATGGAGACGACGTCCCCCTGGACCAGCCAGGTGCGCGTCAGCACCTCCTGCAGGTGGGGCTGCAGCTCCAGGAGCAACTGGTCCATGACCAGGCGGCAGGCCTTCCGCACCGCCCGGTCCAGAGCGGCCAGCGGGCCGGGGGGGATCCGCGAAAGACGCACCGATGCCCGCGATGAGTGGGAGCCCACCTGCTGATAGAGGTTCTCTGTGGAGCTCCTGCAGGTGTTGGAACATTTGAAATACGCTGAAAAGTACTGCACTGAAGCATGGGATGAATACTGATAAATACTGCATTGAAGCATGTGATGAATACTGATAAATACAGCACTGAAACATGTGATGAATACTGATAAATACTGCACTGAAGTATGTGATGAATACTGATAAATACTGCACTGAAGCATGTGATGAATACTGATAAATACTGCATAGAAGCATGTGATGAATACTGATAAATACTGCATAGAAGCATGTGATGAATACTGATAAATACTGCACTGAAGTTTGTGATGAATACTGATAAATACTGTATTGAAGCATGTGATGAATACTGATAAATACTGCACTGAAGTATGCGATGAATACTGATAAATACTGCATTGAAGCATGTGATGAATACTGATAAATACTGCACTGAAGTATGCGATGAATACTGATAAATACAGCATTGAAGCATGTGATGAATACTGATAAATACTGCACTGAAGTATGTGATGAATACTGATAAATACTGCATTGAAGCATGTGATGAATACTGATAAATACTGCACTGAAGTATGTGATGAATACTGATAAATACTGCATTGAAACATGTGATGAATACTGATAAATACTGCACTAAAGTATGCGATGAATACTGATAAATACTGCACTGAAGCACATGATGAATACTGATAAATACTGCATTGAAGCATGTGATGAATACTGATAAATACGTAATTGAAGCTTGAGATAAATACTGATAAATACTGCGTTGAAGCATGTGATGAATACTAATAAATACTGCACTGAAGTATGTGATGAATACTGATAAATACTGCATTGAAGCATGTGACAAATACTGATAAATACTGCATTGAAGCATGTGACGAATACTGATAAATACTGTACTGAAGCATGTGCAGAAACCAGTTGTTCAAACATGGGTTAAAGCTAAAATTGGCAAAATAGATAGATAGGGCATATTAGTACTCTAAGTACAGAGTAGTGATTCATAACTGTAAGCAGAGATTAATACAGTAGTGTTTCATAGATGTAAACAGATTAATTCAATAGTGATTTATAGATGTAAGCAGAGATTAATTCAATAGTGATTCATAACTGTAAGCAGATATTCATTGCTGATAATCCCTTTTCTTTAGAACTAAATCTATGCTTAGAAAACCAAGCCAGACACCTCCAGACAAGCCTAAATCTCAGGATGTAATTGGAGACTAACAGCTGGTGATTAGAGGAAGAAAAAACGCCCCTCGTGTTCCTGAAATGTATGAGAATCTCTGTGTGCTATTAAACCACGAATAGGGAGAGATGTTACAAAATCTCACACAAGATTTCTGGGTAAACACAGACACTGCTAACAGATACTTGTGCACCATCTCACTTGAGGGTGATGCAGTTGCTTATGCAGGCCAGAAGGTAGTGGAGGTAGAAGTTGGTGTTGTTGTCTGATGGGTCCTTGCGATGCTCCTTGCCAAATTCTACAATAGCGTCTCGAAATCTGAGTGGAATTTAGAAATCCTGGTCTTAGTTTGATACAACACACTTGAAGCCTTCATTCAAGTATCTTTGATATATTACATGCAAAGGAGCTAAATCTGCATGTAATCATATCAAGTGTGGAGTGTCGCATTACTTTTGACCAACAACATGTTGAGTTTAAACCAGTTTAGAAACCAGTAAGTGATGTAATTTCATGGCTCTCCAGAACAGGGTTTGCACTCCCTTGTACAGATCGTATGTATAATGCACACCTGACTAAGAGGTTTTCCATTTCGTACAGACCCATCTGGATTGTCTGGTCTCGAAGGGTTTCACTGATCATCAGAGCTACACGTGCATTCTCCTCTAACATCTAGAGACAAACACAAACACAGGGTTTCTTTCATTCTCAGTGGGACACCCCTCCCCCGGGCTTCCTCATGGTTCTCTCAGGAAAGATAATATCAACAAATGGCTAAAATGTGTATGTAATAATGCACGATAGGTTTTGCACTTCTCTATAAATGTATTTAAGGAGGTTTGATCGTAGTTCAGTGTACGGGTGGAGTTGTCTGGCAGGCTAGGCGGACTGCTCCACTACCTGAGTGATGATAGTGGGGAGGGTGGTGTGGTAGCAGCCCTCGTGGTCCACATCGGGCTCCTGGTCCCTTTGCCAGTCCGTCAGCTCGACTTCCAGGGCCTTCTGCATCCACTCTGACACACTCTTCTACATTCACACAAACGATCCCAGTCACACAGCCACACTCAGCCAGTGACGTCGGGAGCGGTGCTGTTTCTCAGACGGACCTAATCCAGGTGAGAACGGACCTGTCACTCACCCGAACACTCTGGACGTATTTGTTCTGCAGTTGTTCCACCCCTTCCTGTGAGATGAGAGGGCCCAGATCGTCCAGGACCAAATACGCTGCCAGGCTTGGGTCACCCATCATCTCTGAGCTAGAGGTGAAAATACTCATTGGTAAAATGTACGGCTTTTGTCTTTAATTGAAACAAGTAAAACACACACACACACACACACACACACACACACACACACACACACACACACACACACACACACACACACACACACACACACACATACACACACACACAGCTGCCCTGCCTGGACACAAAAGCTTTGTTGTTCTTGAAACAGAGAAATCTCTTGCAATTTGGGGCCAAACTCAAAATATCAGTTTCATTTACCAAGAACGTTGTTAAAGTAACATGAACTGCTTTGGCCAAGCAGCTGGAATCAAAGATTTCAAAGCTCAGCAGAAATAGTGCTTGCAAACAGCTGAAGCATTTTGTGTAGTCATGGTGAACATATGGAAACCGCACAATTGCTGCATATGACATAACTGTGAATTCTAGCTGCCTGGGTTAAAGCATCGTAAATCCACAAGGCGTGTTTGTGCTGTCTCAGCACATGTCCGCAAAAGCAGCTGAGAGGAGAAAGATGCCAAAGAAATCAGCTGTGGGAGAACGTTCATCATCAGCAAGATGAAACGCTGAGGAATTACAGACACTTTAAAGCAAGATGAATCATTCCATGGTGAATCATTCCAGTCTCTGATTGCAGTACTGAAGCCCGACCCAGCAGTCCTCATGCCAACGTCAACCTCCCGTAAAACACAGAAGTATGAAGTCTTACTAGTCAATGTTACATTTAGCCAACACGTTCTGTAATGGGCATTGCTGTATTATGTTTTTTCAACAAAACAAACGAGCATGCTTAATACCATCGTGAAGTGTTAAAATCATCGTTTTCAGTGGTGTTTTTGAGAGGTATTCAAACTATTCAAACACTGGTGTAAGAGCTTGTACAATGGTACTAGAGCCTGTGGTATTAGAGAGGTATCACAATGGTATCAGAGCCAGTCTTCCTAACATGTGAGCTGGATCCCAGCAGCTTGGTGTGCACCGGTGTTAGCGGGCCAGGGCACGAGCTCCCACCTGCTGTAGACATGCAGGACCCAGTGGAGGACGGCGAAGATCTCGCCGCTCTGCAGTTCCCAGCTGATGGTCTGTTTGAGGTGCGCCTGTAGGCAGCGGTGGCAGGCCTGTAGGTACGCCTTGGTCAGGCAGTAGTATGGAGGAACACACTGCTCCAGCAGGTTGCGTACTGTGGTCAGGTCTCCCATGATGCTGTGCTGCAGGGCGGACAGGTGGCCGGCGAGTCCGGGGCCTCGGCTGTGGCGGAATGACACGTTGCGGAAGCGTGCTGCCACAGTTTCCTCTAGGACCTGAAGAGTTCACACGACTGAATCACTAACTCTGGAGGAGTTCACACGACTGAATCACTAACTCTGGAGGAGTTCACACGACTGAATCACTAACTCTGAAGGAGTTCACACGACTGAATCACTAACTCTGAAGGAGTTCACACGACTGAATCACTAACTCTGGAGGAGTTCACACGACTGAATCACTAACTCTGGAGGAGTTCACACGACTGAATCACTAACTCTGAAGGAGTTCACACGACTGAATCACTAACTCTGGAGGAGTTCACACGAATGAATCACTAACTCTGGAGGAGTTCACACGACTGAATCACTAACTCTGGAGGAGTTCACACGACTGAATCACTAACTGGAGGAGTTCACACGAATGAATCACTAACTCTGAAGGAGTTCACACGACTGAATCACTAAATCTGGAGGAGTTCACACAAATGAATCACTAACTCTGGAGGAGTTCACACAAATGAATCACTAACTCTGGAGGAGTTCACACGACTGAATCACTAACTCTGGAGGAGTTCACACGACTGAATCACTAACTCTGGAGGAGTGCACACAACTGAATCACTAACTCCAGAGGAGTGCACACCAGTGAACCATTAACTCTAAAGGAGTTCATAGTACTGAATCTCCAACAACATAACCACTACATCCCTACCACCTGAAGAAAGATAATTACTGTATCAAATCAATACATCAGTACTGTATTACATCAGTGCTGTATTACACCAGTGCTGTATTAAAGCAATAAATACTGTATCACTAACATCACTAACACCTCTACACACTACATCACTAATACTAATACAAATACCATCACTAACACCCAGCTACGTGCACACTACTGTATTACTGACAGGAATCACAGGAGTGCTCACTATGTCACTAACATTACATTAGCATCACCTGAGGAGAATACACTGTTACATCATTAACACCTAAGATCACACTACTGAATCAGCTAAGTGCACACTACCACACAACTAACACCTGAACACACACTAAGGCATTATTAACACCTGAATACACACTACCACACAACTACCACCTGAACACACACTACCGTACAACTAACACCTGAACACACACTAATGCATAACTAACTACTGAACACACACTACCATACAACTACCACCTGAACACACACTACTGTACAACTAACACCTGAACACACACTACCGCATTATTAACACCTGAACACACTTTTGCTTAAACTCATACCAACTGCTAAATATGTGCTTTGTAACATCACAAAGCCTCAAAACGATGAAACAAAGTTCCATTCACAGGGTCAGTTTCATTCATTTATGTCTACATCGTTCCCCAAAGGGGGAGTCATTGTTGGCTAGCAGTCTGGTCCTGAACCACACAAGGCTGGATGTCCTCCTTCCTGTGTTCCTCTTGATCTTCCACACCTGACTGAACATGGCAGCTAATTCCCAACCAAGTGAATTACGTGCTGTGACACTGTGTCAATCTTCCACTGCATCCAGTCAGCAAAACTCCTAATATTCATCACAGCGGCACATGTTTGGAAGCAAAGCTTAAAGGCGATACACACTCCACCATCACAACCTTAAAGAAGTGCTGCCTCCAGCAGCGGGGCCTCCCCGGGGGCATGGGCCTGCCCTGGGTCCCGCCTTTCCGCTCCTCCAGGAACAACCGATCCAGCGCCTCTTCTCTCTCCACGATCCGCACCGCTGACACAAACGTGGTGGGGTTCTGGAGGGACAGAGTCAGTCCACACCCCACCACCGCCCACAGCTCCTTGGCCAGGGCCTCCACCAAGCGTCCGACTCCAGAGAAGTAGTTCCGCACCAGCTCGTCATCCTCGGGGCTCAACGAGGGCGTGGACGAGCCCCTGGACCCGTGGAGCTGCAGCAGAACCCCATCCTGCCAGGACTCCAGCTCCATCAGCCGGACGTGAGCCTCCAGCAGACGCCGTGACTCCACCAAACGCTCCGTCTCCAGGACCATGCTCCGCACTGACACACACACACACACACACACACACACACGCCAGCATGTGACGTTAGCTTCCCCATTCAGTAAATGTGCCCATCTAACTGGGCTGTGAGCAGTAAGAATAATGAGGAATATTTAAATCTCAGCTCATCTTACATTTACATTTCGTGCTCAGATGATTTCACAGGTTTTTTTAATCTATTATAATCTATTCCAGTATCCAGAGATTTTAAACATTTCTTAACAGGACATGTTTGAGCAGAGGAACAACAGATATCTGTTATATAAACCACTTTGCCAATTTGCTCAGCTTGCAAAAGTTTATGACAGTAGAAATGATATGCTGAGGTGCTCAGATGACTTTGGGAAGAGTCCTGACCGGAGTAGAGGCGTGGGAGGTTGCTCACGGCAGCCAGAAGCTGGCGGTGATTGGTGGAGATCTCTCTCAGGGTCTCCAGGGTGGAGATGCCTTCAGCGTTCTGACTGGACGCCACTCCCACCGTGTCCATGGCGTGAGACACCTCTCTCAGCTCCAAACGTGCTTCTCTCAGCTGCCTCAAACCCCAGTCCACCCCTTCCAGATAGGACTGGACCACTGACTACAATGAAACCAGTAAGACTTAAGTGATGGAAGCAGTGGTTAATTATTTACAGTGCACTCAGAGTAGTTATGTCAGCATGCTTGAGAAAAAAATATCCAATGTTATACTGGGACACACGGAAGGTTCCAGAAACCATCAGAGTAACAGTCATATGGATTAACGGCTCGCCCATTCTACCTTTAACCTGGAGTTGATGGACGCTGTTCTTTGGCTCTCGCGTTTCCTGTAGTGCGTCAGCCTCTCCAGCTGCTCTGGGTGGCAGAAGACACCTGAGGCCCATTTGAGGGCGGCTCCCCGTGCCAGTGACTCCGCCCTGTCCAGCTCTGGCCACACCTCACTTGGGACTGGGGCATCTGGTAGGCCAAAGAGAAACGACCACTCAGCTGATAGGCCGGACCCTCCCCACGCCCCGCCCTGAGGAACACGCACCACCTGAACTTCAACCTTTCACCTGACTTCACCTCAGGTCTTCGCTTCTTTCAGTGTGTTTTCTCGTATCATCTCAGGATGATACTTATTTGTTAATAATACTCTCAGTTGGCTCAATTTGACCCAGGTTTGTGTAAAGCTGCATTTGATTGTAAATATCCTACAAAGTTCAACAGAATTTGGCTTACAGTACCAAAAGCGTTTGAACGTTCAGAGCTGGGGTGCTCCACTACGGGCCAGCGAAACGACGTGAGCATCTGTGAAAACTCAGAATTGCTGCAACTAAAAACGACTAATTATATAATGAAAAATGTCCCAACTAAGAATTCCCTCTTTTTCACAATAAAACATGTTTATGTTTATTGTATTCATCCATGTTTAAGTTCAGCATTCCTAAAAAAAGTCCAGCCAACTTGTTCAGATATCAGACTACTACTATAACACTTGTTCCGATATCAGACTATTACTATCACACATGTTCAGATATCAGACTACTACTATCACACTTGTTCAGATATCAGACTACTACTATCACACTTGTTCAGATATCTGACTGCTACTATCACACTTGTTCAGATATCAGACTACTACTATCACACTTGTTCAGATATCAGACTACTACTCTCACACTTGTTCAGATATCAGACTACTACTATCACACTTGTTCAGATATCAGACTACTACTATCACACTTGTTCAGATATCAGACTATTACTATCACACTTGTTCAGATATCAGACTACTACTATCACACTTGTTCAGATATCAGACTGCTACTATCACACTTGTTCAGATATCAGACTGCTACTATCACACAGCAGTGTGAGTATACATACAGAACTGTGTTACTGAGTAAATGAGAGTCATATGAGAACCTAATTCACTTGCACTAGTCCTTTCTGTGAATCAGTCTGTTCTTCTCCCACTGTGGTCATAAGAACAGGATAATTCCACTAGCAACTGGTCACATGGTTTAACACCAGCTCTGCAGCACCAGGACCATAACAGAATGACTCAGCTCCCAGTGCCCACCACCTCTGCCAGTACCGACACTCCTGCCCCTGATGCTACGCTTACGCGTGGATCCACACCCGGACCTCCACCTTCATCTCCAACCACCTTCTCCTTTCTTCTCCCTCCTGATGTTAGCGGAACTGTCTTTTACCGTCTTTATTCATATAGTCTTTCTAGTCATCTGATACTTGGCTGCTTGGAAACACACACGAGGTTTTGGAAATGCGCGTAAGAGCGTCGTTAGCAGGTATTCAAAGAGTAAAATGCTGTACCTTCATTGTCCCAGCCATTGTCGTCTCCGTGGGACATTAAGGCTGGCTAGGGTCCGGCCGTCGTGGTCTCTGCCGTGGAGGGAAGCCGTGCCCCTGGGGCCCAGCACAAAGGTTCTGCACACAGCCCACGAGGCAGACGCAGAGAGAGACGGGCCACTGCCTCTCCAGCCGTGCCGCCTGCCTTCCTCTCCCTCTCTCCCAGACACATCCTCCTCTCACAGGCCAACAGGAAGGGAGGGAGGGAGCGTGCGTGTGTGTGTGTGTGTGTGTGTGTGTGTGTGTGTGTGTGTGTGTGTGTGTGTGTGTGTGAGAGAGAGAGAGAGAGACTGGGAAGAGAGAGACAGGGAGGGGGTAAAGAGAGGGAGAGGTAGAGAGAAAGAGAGAGGGACAAGGAGTGAGAGAGAGAGAATGTGAGAGAAGGAGAGGGAGGTGGGGACTCGGGTGGTAGATGTGGTCCAGGCGGAGAACCTTAAGGGTGGGGGTCCTTGTCCAGAGGAGCCTCTGTGCCCACAGACCAGCGATTACCAACCACACCCCTCTCCTTCATCACAGAGCCCCAAACCACAGTAAATCACACAACACCACTGCCAGCAAAACTCACATTGTGCAACCGTGTATCTGCGCTCAGGTGAAACCACTGAAAGAAAAGCTGGACCACAGTGTGTGTGAAGCTGCCATGGTGTTCTAGAGCCCATCTGTGGTGATTACAGCTGTGAGCTCTAGAAAAACAGCCGAGCTGTGTGAGTGCTGAGAACGCTCCATGAGGCCGTTTATCTGAGCTGGGTCAAGCCTGTTGACCCTTCCAACTCCAGTACATGTTTATATCACATTTCCTGGACCAGACCGAATTAATACACGCTTACACAAACACAACCGCCTGGCCAAGTGACTCACGGTCTGGTGCCAGGGGTAGCAGTGTCTTTTGTAAGAGTCTTTCCTGCAACGAGGTGCAAATTACAAAACAATGCTATTTTGTCTTTAGATACTGTTATGTGTTGTTGCCAGCTGATTCACTGTATTCAGTACATACTTCAGGAAGACTTTGTGTACAGTCTTCATGTGACAAGAGGGTTGTGAGAGGTTATTTCTGTTGTTAAAGTGCTGAAGTGCTAGTGACATCTGTGATAAACACCATAATGACTGGAGCACCATGATAGCTAAGGGGAGAAAGGTCCATTAATGAGGAAGAGGAGCGGTTTGACTGATTCTGATAGGGTGGGGAGATCTTTCCCTGATTGAAAGGAGAGATCTTTCACTGATAGGGTGAGGGTTGAGAGATATTTCGCTGATAGGGTGAGGGTTGAAAGATCTTTCTCTGATAGGGTGAGGGTTGAGAGATCTTTCTCTGATAGGGTGAGGGTTGAGAGATCTTTCTCTGATAGGGTGAGGGTTGAGAGATCTTTCTCTGAGAAAAGATCTGGGAACACAACCACCAAGCTGTCTCTGTAAGTGACAGTGAACATCCACTGGCCTCAGAAATGCTTCACTGTTAATGACACTCTAACGAGTCCAATGCTACACAGTCATGCATCATCCACTGATTCTCAATAAAAACCATCGTTAACTCTGAACCCCATTAAACGAGAGGATGGACTCTGAAGCTGTGCCTGTTAATGGCTCCATCTTCTCTGTCATCACCTCAGCTGTGCCAGTGGATGGCTCCACCTTCTCTGTCATCATGTCAGCTGTGCCTGTGAATGGCCCCGCCTTCACTGTCATCACCTCAGAAGAAGCCCCACCCCCACCCAAAGGGGGGCAACAGGGAACAGGAAGTCTATTTCTGAATCAGTCGGAGGACTTCCTGCCTGACATTCCTGACCTGGGCTGAGTTCCTGCTTCACTGCAGACACAAACAGACGAGGGTTCCCATTCACACACACACACACACACACACACACACACACACACACACACACACACACACACACACACAAACACACACACACACACACACACACACACACACACACACACATACACACACACACACACACACACACACACACACACACACACACACACACTCACACATACACACACACACACACACACACACTCACACATACACACACACACACACACACACATACACACACACACACACACACACTCTCACACACACACATACACACACATACACACACATACACAGACACACACACACATACACACACAAACACACACACACACACACACACACACACACACACACACACACACTCACATAGACTCCCCCCCCCCCCTCCACACACATACTCGTACTTACATACACACCTACAAAATCCAAACATGCAGTGTAAGAAATTGGTAAGGACTGTTTGGACACTTGACTCGCTAGGCTCCTGTTTGATTGGTTTAGCACATGTGAATAATGGTGTACTGGCTGAATACATGTAGTTTTACTGCCTGGTTTACAGAAGACTTCTTCTGCCAGTAAACTTCTATGCTAGGTATGATGTTTTATGCACTGTTGCTTAACAAACTGTACCTTGGTCCTAAAAGACAAATAAAAACAGCATTTGTGGAGCAAACATGATTTCAGAACACAAACAAAAATGTTGCATTTATCATGGAAACTCATAAGAAAAGATCATAGCCACCAGGGGTCGCCAATTTACACATTGCCTACAGATTGAATTGTCATTTACTGGTCATTTGTTTACACTCTTGCTATTAATAGGTAGGAAGCTGATCTTTCTTTAAAAATGCTGCTCACACGCAGGGTTTCTGGAAACGTGTTTTGTTTTGATTGTGGCGGCTTCATGCTAATGCTAATGTCCTCTATTAATGCACCGTCTCCTTGATTTTGGTGTTTGGCACATGTTGTGATTTGACTTTCTGTATCATGTAATTTACTTTTAAAAATGTAATACGTGCAGACAGAGAGAAGGAGGTGAAGAAGCAGAGTGATTCTCTTCCTTCATTCCCAGAAGACTTCTTTGCCTCTCACATTTACAAGGTTACTCTTTTGGTCTTTATTTCTGACCTTTGACCTTTACATCTCATTCATTTATTTTGCTTGTTTCTGTTTCTGACTTTTGCACTCATCTGTCCCTCTTTCTTTTACTTGTGCCTCTTTATAGTTTCTTTCCGTTCACAAATAATGACATATGTGATATCAATGTGAAGTAATATTCAGATCTGTCATTGTACCTGTATCTTTATTAAAGGTCTCCCATCCGTCTTGATCGCTGTTTCGTTAAATCTGGTCATCACACATCAGAACCAGCATGGGTCAATCTTAAAGTTCTATTTTTTTTAAATAACATTTTCTGATAGTTGTTTGTATGCTATTAGTAATGCTACATAATTCTTAAATCATGTAGCATTGTCAGTAATGTTTCATGGGCGCGGATTTTGGCATTGTGTTGTACGTCTGTGACTCAAGTCCGCCATCTGGTGGCCGGCTCATGGAACTAAACCAGAGATGCTTGTCTCAACTGTTGCATTCTAACTATTCAAAGGAACGTGCACGCAGTTTCACAATCTGTTACTGGGGGGGTCGTTAAAAGGTATTGATCTAGATCATTTAAAGCATCTGGTTGAATATTTTAAACTATTTTTATGTTCATAAAATTTTGTTGACCTGTTTTTGCAATTGTTTTTGATCCTCCCCACCCTCCACCCGCCCACACACACACACACACACACACACACACACACACACACACTCCTATTTAATAATAACCACTAAGTTCATTACCAACCCTTAACCTCATTCATACAAGCAAACAAAAATTTATCAAAACTAATGTTTATTGTAGCTCACTCTAGACTGAAAAAAATAAAGTAACATTTCGTTTAGTTTGCTCAATATGTATTTTTTAAATGCTTCAGTGTGATCTTAAATGAAAACAATACTTGGAAATTGTTTATTTAAAAATGACCGTTCGTTTAAAAAACATCCCGCTTATTAACACGCTGAATTGTTTCAGCATTCAATGTTAATTTAATAATGTAATAAATTCATGTATTAATCCTGACTTTTCACATTTCATTATAATATACATTATTGCTTAATGTTTACTATTTTTAAAAGTAAATCTACGATCTGCAACTTTACTGCTCAAATATACAAGTTTTTATACAAGGTTAAATAGATGATAATTTTTCTGTGTTTATTTATTTTTAATGTTTAAAGATTGCTTTTTAATTGGCTGCTTTATTTCGGGGACCTCGCCGGCTGCAGCAAGCGTTGCCCCGATTTAATGTTATTCAGGAGTAGGAGAATGAGTCGGGGATTAGATGGGGCCCCTAATTATTTTGGCTTTAGTTCTGGATTAGACCTCTGTACTGTCGACTTCAATTCACACTCGCCGTTTGATGAAATGTGAACTGACATAAATACTGTGGCTCACTTTCAATCCGATTACGCAGTTAAATTACCGCAGTTCGATCCCAAGCATGAGACGCAAGCGGGTCCCTATTCTCCGGGTCCTCGGAACCACTGAGGACGCCTCACTGGAACACAGGGGACCACGCCACCACCTCACAGCCCCACGCTGCACTCTAACCCCGTGTGAATGGGAGCCATTCAGCGCAGTAACGCGCACATCGCGCACCTTCACCCCAAATATTGTTTTATTAGCACCCAATAAAGTCCCACCTCCAAAAATAAAGCTCGGCCCGCTGGAATTCTCATAGTTGTAACGTTTTTTTTCCCGCATGGAACAGCGCCACCACATTACAAAGAGGAGTCTTGTTTTCTTTTCTTTATAAAATACCGAAAATGGAGCCGAACACAAGATCATAAGGAAGGACTGAAAAAACTTAGACGTTCAAACGAATTTAGCTGATTCGTTTCAGCGTGCAGGACACAATAGATTTTTTGTGGAGAAGTTAGAATTACATTGTTCGTAACCTTTTTCCCAGGGGAATTAGTGACAGTATAATTAAAAACGTTTATAGACATAATATAGGCTACCTCTCATACAGAGAGCGCGCACACATCATTTTAGAAGCTTTGTGGGTCTTTAAACTACAGATTAATATGGTAAACAGCATACTAACACTTTCTAACGCATTCATTACGGAGATTGCGAATCTGAATTCTCGTACTTATTAGATCAGGTAAAATAACACAGCAGGGAGTTTACTTAAATCTCACATATATTTTGTGTGACTTTTATGCTAAAACATTTTTCAGTTTTACAAACGTAGACTGAATTGAGAACAACAACAATAAAACCTCAACAACATGAATAACAAATATAGCCGCAAGCGGCGATTGGCGGGTTCACACAAAAAAAGGCAAAAAAGCCCAAAGGGTCTTTTAGACCAACAAGTGATATGAAGCTACTTCAGTCCAAAAAATGGACAGATAATGTAATTTGCAAAAAATTATTCAACTGGGGCAATAAAGGCCCAAAAGATCAAAACAAAATGTATTGGCAAAATGATTCAGATCATAGAAGTTAATCAAATGCTGTGATTAGCTTTGTATGTGTGTGTTTGTGTGTTTTTTCATGTATGCATTAAGGGCTTTGTTGGTTGGCTTGAGCCAATGAATACAGCTGAAGTAGAATTTTGTTTCTAGGCCATACAGTGTGGAAGATATATGCAAAATAATTCAGACCATACAACTAAATCAAATGCTGAGATTAGGTTAAAAGCACTGACCCAGGGGCCTAGTCAAATAAATATACCTTTGGCTGAATTTGACTGAAGTTGTGATCATAGCAGCAGGAGAGCTCTTCTTAATGCCCCACATGTAAACACCACTCTTTAACCCTTTTCATTTAGCTGACAAAATCTGTCACATGTGAATCTCAAACAAACCAAAGAGTGATGGCTTAGTATACAATAAAATAACACAAATATTCTTATCTTTGCCTGTTCATGATGTTCTCATCCCTACTCTGACATGTTCTCACTGTTGTGCCCTTAGTAGGGAGGCCACTAGGAATGTGTATCTAACAAGACTTTGATGATAAGTAAAGCATGCAGTTATTTAGAGGTTGTGTGTGAAATGTGAATTACATGTCTCTGTCCTCTCTTATGTCATTTCAGGATGTATAGAGGGCATGTGTTGAGAGTGTGGATGGAAAAATGAAGCTAAATATCAGATAGTGTGTTGGAAATGGCTAGAGAAATGTATATATGTAGCATATAGGAAGTCCTGTGTGAGGGTGTGTGGAAAAAAAGAAGTTAAATATCTGTATATTAGTCACTGGGTAATTGGTAGTAATGGCTAGAATTAGTGTGTATGTGAAACCTATAGGCCAGAGAGGCCTTTGTTTTTGTGAGTGCATGTGAAAGAGAGAGAGGGAGGAGGGAGAGCCCAAGGGTTGTAAAGTGTTAGAAGCATGGGGGAGTGGAGGAGGGGGGCAGCGTGTGCGAGAATGGCAAACGTGCGTGTCTTATTCAACTGAGGCAATAAAGGCCCAAAAGATCAAAATAAAATGTATTGGCAAAATGATTCAGATCATAGAAGTTAATCAAATGCTGTGATTAGCTTTGTATGTGTGTGTTTGTGTGTTTTTTCATGTATGCAGTATGGGCTTCTTGAGGCTTTTTTGGTTAGCTTGAGCAAAGGAATACAGCTGAAGTAGAATTTTGTTTCTAGGCCATACAGTGTGGAAGATATTAGCAAAATGATTCAGACCATACAACTAAATCAAATGCTGAGATTAGGTTAAAAGCACTGACACACTGACCCAGGGGCCTAGTCAAATAAATATACCTTTGGCTGAATTTGTCAGAAGTTGTGAACATAGCAGCAGGAGAGCTCTTGTTAATGCCCCACATGTAAACCCCACTCTTTAACCCTTTTCATTTAGCTGACAAAATCTGTCACATGTGAACCTCAAACAAACCAAAGAGTGATGGCTTACTATACAATAAAATAACACAAATATTCTTATCTTTGCCTGTTCATGATGTTCTCATCCCTACTCTGACATGTTCTCACTTTTGTGCCCATAGTAGGGAGGCCACTAGGAATGTGTATATAACAAGACTTTGATGATAAGTAAAGCATGCAGTTATATAGAGGTTGTGTGTGAAATGTGAATTACATATCTCTGTCCTCTCTTATGTCATTTCAGGATGTATAGAGGGCATGAGTTGAGAGTGTGGATGGAAAAGTGAAGCTAAATATCAGTTAGTGTGTTGGAAATGGCTAGAGAAATGTATATATGAAGCATATAGGAAGTCCTGTGTGAGGGTGTGTGGAAAAAAAGAAGCTAAATATCTGTATATTAGTCACTGGGTAATTGGTAGTAATGGCTAGAATAAGTGTGTATGTAAAACCTATAGGCCAGAGAGGCCTTTGTTTGTGTGAGTGCATGTGAAAGAGAGAGAGGGAGGAGGGAGAGCCCAAGGGTTGTAAAGTGTTAGAAGCATAGGGGAGTGGAGGAGGGGGGGGCAGCGTGTGCGAGAATGGCACGTGCGTGTGGGCTGAGCAGCTCTCGTCTTCTCCCTGCACAGCTCAGTATGGAAAATGAAAATATTCACTGTAGAGCTGTTTGTGGACGGATTTGGCTCAAAATTGGCACATCACACCACAATGGTCATGTGAATGTGGATGTCAATTTTCATAACAATCAGACATACTATGGCGTAGTTATTGAACTGTGAATTTGATGTGTTACGATGGTAGCATTGTGATGCATATGAAAAATATTAATTTGTGAAAACCTTAGGATTTTCTCCCTAATCTTAGCATTTCAGAGTCTGCTGAGTATTACAAGGTGTGATTTAAAGGTGATGGAGTTAAAATGCTAGGACTAGTATGAAAATGACAAGTTATATATATTTGATAATAGTGAAAAAGTGGTACATTTTTGCAAAGCACATGTAATTACAAAGTTGCTAGGAATTCTGCATACAATCATATGAGTGCAAGCATTTCTTGATAAGTGAAAATATGTAGGAGAAATTCTGGATTTTCTAGTATAGCGCCACCTAGTGGTGCAATTCCCTTCTAACATGAGTATGTCTTAGAGGGTGTGTACATGAACATACCATGTCAGTTTCATGTGTATGTACCTATGGTAAGTCTGTCAAATGGCCAATTAATTCAAATTAAAATTAATTGGCATATGGCGGCCATGTTTTTTGAGTGATGATGTCATCATTGTGTGCCTTGATACCACTTGGGCCCCTGATGATGGCTGTAAAGTTTTGGCTTGATGTGACTAATGGTTTCTGAGAAACCGTTTTTCCCATGTTATAGCGCCCCCTATTGAACAATCATGGCCAGCTTTGACCTGTGACCTCTGAGTCATGTGCCCTAACAACTGATAAATTTTCATGAAGATTGGTCAAAGCATTGCTGAGATATAGCTGCTGAAGTCAATTTAGCCACGCCTCAGAGCTATTGATTGACATGTGACAGTCAGACTGTATACCAATGTCACAGTTTTGTTGATATTCATTGACAATGAGATTCTTGTGAATATTTTGACACCAAGATTGTGGTGATCAGATAAAAAACCAGGGACTAGTATAAAAAAATAGGTTTTGCATATTATGCAAATTAGCAAAAAATCTAAGTAGGCGGAGCTTAATGGTTGTATATGAATAGTCCTATTGAATTTTGCCAAGGAATCCATAAAAAGTGGAATTTTGTTTCTATGACTTACGGATTGGGAGATATGGACCAAACGACAAAATGGTGTGCTATAGCGCCACCATCAGGCCAATGTGGGTCTCTGTACTTGAGTCTGGTCCTTGGACCATACATTATCAATTTGCCAAGTTTGGTGTTTCTAGGCCTTACGGTCTAGGCTGCACAATGCATTTTAGGTCAAAAAATGGGCAAAAGAATAATAATAATAAGAAGAAAGAAAAATCCTAACAATTACAATAGGGTTCCCACACTATGTGTGTGAACCCTAATAAAGGTGACACGTCGTCAGAGAAACAGTTAACAGCACAGATGGAAATTATTACGTTCAACTATTAATTTCTTTAGCTGCCAGCAGAGGGCAACATAACATGGGTACTACCCTAACGCAAATACATCGGGATGGAATGATCATGAATTTGATGTTCCACGGACATGCCACAGGAATTATAACAAGGATTTTTGTTTATGCCCTCACCAAATGATAAATAGTGATACATTATCATGGATTTTAACCGATTATGACTGAGATTTCATAGATTTACAAGCATGACACTGAACCTCAAAGGACTCCCTTTATGAAAAGGGTATTTTTTAAATACATTTTGGGCCAGTATTTTTATACATTTTGCTTGACTTTGCCTAATTAAAATATATTATTCAGTTTTCCCTTTCCATAAGGCTTCAGAGTGACATCATTCTTGAGTGTAATGAGAACTATTATTCTGCAGTTTTTACAGTTTTACCCCTGCACATCACATGTGGGGGTCACATCTTGGTTCTTATGAGTTGACCTTTGGGAAAGGTAAACAGACAGGGACCTTTATAGAAATACCTACATAGTATCTCTCAGATGGACCTACCAGACTACAAAGAGTGCGTGAAAATGGGTGTTACTGACAGCATGTGCAGCCAGATACCATTAGGGTGCATTTTCCTTACCTGAACTGATACTTGTACCTCTACACCTAACTCTACCTACCTACACCTAACTCTACCTACACCTCTACACAGAACTCTACCTACCTACACCTAACTCTACCTACACCTCTACACCTAACTCTACCTACCTACACCTAACTCTACCTACACCTCTACACAGAACTCTACCTACATACACCTAACTCTACCTACACCTCTACACCAAACTCTACCTACCTACACCTAACTCTACCTACACCTCTACACCTAACTCTACCTAACTCTACCTACATCTCTACACCTAACTCTACCTACATCTCTACACCTAACTCTACCTACACCTCTAAACCTAACTCTACCTACACCTCTACACCTAACTCTACCTACTTGTACCTATCTACACTTCTACACCTAACTCTACTTACCTACACCTAACTCTACCTACACCTCTACACCTAACTCTACCTACCTACACCTAACTCTACCTACACCTCTACACCTAACTCTACCTACCTGTACCTAACTCTACCTACACCTCTACACAGAACTCTACCTACATACACCTAACTCTACCTACCTGTACCTAACTCTACCTACACCTCTACACCTAACTCTACCTACCTACACCTAACTCTACCTACACCTCTACACATAACTCTACCTTCCTGTACCTTACACCTCTACACCTAACTCTACCTATATATATCTACCTACACCTTTACACATAACTCTAGCTACACCTCTACACCACAGGTTACACATGGCAGATATTTGCTGATTGCATGTGTGCTCCATGCCCTGAATTCAATGATGGTGGTGTGCTCGATTCTATAGAGAAGTGTTACCAGTGACATGAAGACTACAACGCTAGTGAAGCTTAGTTGGAGTGTTTGAGAAGTCCCAGTCATAGTTAATGCTTTTGTCCACATGAAAAGGAGCTCTCTTATTTTCCCAGGGCAGACAGAGAGAGAGAGAGAGAGAAAGAGAAAGAGAGATTTCAAATTGAAATCTCAAAATTGGCATGGACCTCACCAAGACACCAAAGCCTCTTCAACAAAGCTCTGTTTGGTGTGCCTTCTGTTTGCCATTTCAAACCTCTCCTTTGTCATGCCTCGATAATCTTAATGACTCGTTTGATTGACCAGCTCCATTTACAATGGGTTAAATTAGTGACTGTGAAACGTCCCTTCTCCCTTGTGCTGCCCTTACATCGTAGACACTTTCAGCGTTAATGAAGACTGCTGTTTACTAACAAATCTCCCTCAAACTCATCCCTGCGTCCTGAAAGTATGAACACTGCATAATAGGGACTCGTACATGTAAACTGAATCAGACAAATGCGCAGGTTTATATTGACAAGATTTGAAAATTGAAATTGAACAAAACAAACTGGCCATCAAGTCTAACCTAAAGAAGCACTAACCCTTTAAGAAGAGATTATAGAGAACATCTCTGCATAGCTTCAACAGAGGATAAGGCACAGATGAAACCTTTCGGGATATTCTGAGCTGTGCATGTGTTCTGTGCGTACATGTGAGTGTGTGCTCTGCGCGGCTATGCACGTGTGTGTGTGTGTGTGCTGGGGTTAGCGTAAGCCTCAAGCAGGACCCACCACAGGGCTCCCCAACGCCCACACTAAGCACAGCTACTCAGTCGTCAGTGCTGCTGGATAAACCAGCATGTGAATAGGTCAGCATTAGCCCAACACCTCTTGTCCATTTACCAACATCTGTAATAACTGTTGCACAAGTGGTAATCCCATAATCTGCAGCTCCATTACCATATCCTCATTAGCCTGGGCCGGGCCAGAGGAAAGAAATTCCTCACACCGGAGGTCCGCGTGTTCTCGCTCTGACCACCAGAGTGGCTACGAGGCCGTCCTGCTGAATGCGATATATACATGTACGTAAGGGATTAGCTGTGCTATATTCTCCAGACGGAACCACAGCGTTTGGAATGGAGGGGGCATTAGATTGTTATGTTTGCTTAAAAGACACACAGCTCATGGTTTTTAGGTTTGTACTTTAGGCTCAGAGAGAAGTTTGTAAAAGGTGCGTTTGTCCACACAGAGAGAAAGAGAAAGTGTCCTCAGGTGTCCTTGCCCTCTGTTTTCTGTATGCTAACTAAGATAAGCAGATTCTACTACAAAGAAAATGCCTCACAGTCTTAGTTTTGGATGGGGGTGCTGGGGGGGGGGGGGGGGGTGTTTCAAGTGATACTCAAAAGAATGGGCCAATCAGACCACACAATCTGAGCTTCACAAGAGAGCGATTTTATAAACCTATAAACACCCTGAAAGGACCCACTCAGATTTCTGTTTAACACTTTGGAATCTTGGCATCAAATGTTACCGAAAAGCACTTCAAAGCAAATTGAAATGCTAGAAATTGTGTCAGTGGAGAATGGGATTATTGACAGGCTTAAAAGCAGAGCTGAATCTTCTGTGTGGCATCGCCCCCCTCTGGACAGCTGGGTGAACTACCACATTGGAATTCTAGTTACGTCAGCTCACTCCGTAAGGAGCAGGAGATAAACTCACTGAAACTCCAATTACTCTGTTCCCACACATGAAGTTTAAAGTATTTCTTATTTTTATGTGGCATAAAAATTAACGTAATATTGAAAGCATGTAAAAGGTATTGTGATCGGATGTATTTACCTGATGGACAGCAGGAGAAAGGGTGGTGGAGAAAGGGTGATGGAGAAAGGGTGATGGAGAAAGGGTGGTGGAGAAAGGGTGATGGAGAAAGGGTGGTGGAGAAAGGGTGGTGTGACCTAAGGCAGGCGCCACGCTGAACTACAAATGTGTCATATATTTCAGGTGCTCAATGTTTTTTATGTTTTTTTATATTTACAGTTGTGATCAAATTTATTCAACCCCCATGCTGCGAAGGGTTTTATGGAATTCAGTGCACATTTGTAATTGTGTTCATAATGAAATCTTACAAGGACTTGTTAAAGAACTAAATGCAACTAAGATAGCATCAATTTTTTTTGTCATAAAGTATTAAATGGCCTTTTTGTGATTTCTTCATTGACACAATTATTCAACCCCTTTACGACTACCACTCCTAAGAACAGAGGTTCATTCCAGTGTTTTCCATCAGGTATTGAAAACATCTGTGGATGTCAACGAGCAGCAATCAAGCATGATAAGCACCAATTAGGCAGATTTAAAAGGACTGTGATACTCAGCTCCTTCTAGACATCTACTGGTGTGTTTCCAAGCATGGTGAAGGCAGGAGAATGGTCCCAGAAGACAAGAGAAGAGGTTATTGCTCTTCACAAGAATGGCAATGGATATAAAAAGATTGCGAAGTTGTTAAATATTCCAAGAGACACTATCGGAAGTATCATTCGCAAGTTCAAGTTAAAGGGCACAGTGGAAACGTTACCTGGTCGTGGCAGAAAGAAGATCCTGACCGCGACTGCTGTGCGCTACCTGAAGCGTAATGTGGAGAAAAATCCCCGCGTGACTGCTAAGGAACTGAAAAAAGACCTGTCAGATGTGGGCACTGAAGTTTCAGCTCAGACAATAAGGCGCGCACTGCATAACGAAGACCTCCATGCCAGAACGCCCAGACGCACCCCCTTGCTGACTCCAAAGAACAAGAAAAGTCGACTGCAGTATGCCAAAAGTCATGTGGACAAGCCACAAAGGTTTTGGAACAGTGTACTGTGGTCAGATGAAACTAAATTAGAACTGTTTGGGACAATGGACCAGCGCTATGTTTGGAGAAGGAAGAACCAGGCTTATGAACAAAAGAACACCTTGCCTACTGTGAAGCATGGCGGGGGGTCAATTATGCTTTGGGGCTGTTTTGCTTCTAATGGTACAGGAAAGCTTCAACGTGTGCAGGGTACCATGAATTCCCTTCAGTACCAGGAGATCTTGGAGGAAAATGTGATGGAGTCAGTCACAAACCTGCGGCTTGGGAGACGTTGGACCTTCCAACAGGACAATGATCCGAAGCACACATCCAAGTCCACTAGAGCATGGTTGAACATGAAAGGCTGGAACATTCTAGAGTGGCCATCGCAATCACCAGACTTAAATCCAATTGAGAACCTCTGGTGGGACCTAAAGAAGGCAGTTGCAGTGCGCAAGCCTAAGAATGTGACTGAACTGGAGGCTTTTGCCCATGAAGAATGGGCTAAGATACCCATAGGTCGCTGCAAGACACTTGTGTCAAGCTATGCTTCACGCTTGAAAGCTGTCATAACTGGAAAAGGATGTTGTACTAAGTACTAAAAAATAATGTCACTAGGGGGTTGAATAAAACTGATAATGATGTGAGCACAGTAAAGACATTTGTGGTTATTCCATCATAAATATTATGTTATGTTTGTCTAATTTATAAGTGCCTCTTTGATATAATTGTAAATAAGATGACTGAAATTATCAAAATCAATGTCAAACTGGCCAAAACACTTTATTTCAGTGGGGGTTGAATAAATTTGATCACAACTGTATAATGATGTGTTTCTACATTGTACAAAATGAGAACATTTAGGAATGTAATTCCTAGGAATAGGAATGTGATTACACACATCACTCAGCTCATTAATAATAATAATCCTGACCCAAGGTATGCAATCCCATGTATTCTAGGACTGGAGCCTGACTGAACCCAGTCGAGATGTTGGAACCCTACTGTTTTGTGGGCTGTGACGCACCATCTTCTGGGTCTGACAGGGGGCAGCACCACCCATGATGAAGTGCCACAGGCAGTTGGTACGACCAAGTCAAGCCCATATTAGGATGGGGTCGCGTGGGTGGAGGCAGGTGTGTGTGTGGCAGGTTGGGGGGTGTTAGCACTGCCCTATTCCTGCTATCACACCAACTGTTCCCATTTTCAACGGCGACCCCCCCCCCCCCCCTCCTCCCCCTCTTTCCTTCACTCTGCTAATGCGCAGTTAACAAAACAGTTTACAAACCATGAGTGATGCATTATCCGGCTGGTCTCTGCTGAGATTTATACACAGTGGAGGGCTGGCTGAAGACCATATGGAACCCACCAAGCACCCTCATTGTGTGTGCTGTCAATGACAGACACCAGTTTAAGGATTCGACCTCGGACAAATAAAGACTTAAACAATGAAGAACAGGATTCTGCTGCAGCCAGTGTTGGAGTGACATACGGAACTGACAGTCACGACATGTACACATATGCGCCCAGTCACAACCACAGCCATTATGTTACACTTTATATATATATATATATATATATATATATATATATATATATATATATATATATATATATAAATATAAAAATAGAGAGAGAGAGAGAGAGAGAGAGAGAGAGAGACAGACAGAGAGAGAGAGAGAGAGAGAGAGAGAGAGAGAGAGAGAGAGAGAGAGAGAGAGATATGTGTGTGTGTGTGTGTGTGTGTGTATGTATGTATGTATGTATATGTATGTATATATATGCGTGTGTGAGATCTTCAGATTGTATTTTGCTGTTTCGGGAGATCTTTGCTCTAACACTTTAGCTAAAAATCCACTTCAAGTTCCTACACAATCCATTATAACACCACACACCATCTGGCCTCTTTCCCTGTGTGTCAGTGCAGACGCCCGCACCCGTCTTCCGTGGTGAAGATGCCCTGCGTGGAGCTCTGCTGCAGGGTCCAGGACTCACTCAGTTACAGGTGGATCATGGTTCTCCCGGGTGGCCGATGCCAGCAGGCCGGGGAGAGCTGACAATAGAGTCTTTGAGAGAAGAGGGGAGGCCGGGGACGGTCAGAGGTTAACCTGCGCTTTTGCCTGATGATAAATCATTGCCTAATGAGGCCTGCATTGTGACTGCTCACTTCCAGAGCCGCTAGCCTCTGCTTGTAAAGCCAACACAGCTGATGATATGGCTGCTTTGAAGCGGGGGGAGGTGGTGGTGGTGGTGGTGATGGTGGTGTGTGTGTGTGGGAGGGGACCAGTATTGACTGGTTGCATGAGCAGATGTCTCAAAGTAAATGTATATTTGACAGAGAAAAACTACGGGTTCTTTCAGGAAGGCGTGGTCGAGCTGAGCAGTGGTGATGCAGCCCGTCGGGTGGTCAACTCTGCACTTAATGAAAACACTTAGGGAAGTTCATTTTAAAACAATAGAGCTGCTGACTGAATTGGGAAGAAGGAAAGAGTGAATGACAGCAAGTGGAGAGATGGGCTAAACAGACCATCTAGAACAACACAGGCTGGTCCTGCAGTGTTTAGAAGGACAGATCTGTCAAGCAGCATTTAGAAAGAAAACACCATAACTGTGTAGTGTTTATAAAGAAAACACCATAACTGTGTAGTGTTTATAAAGAAAACAACATTACTGTGTAGTGTTTAGAAAGAAAACAACATAATGGTGTAGTGTTTATAAAGAAAACAACATTACTGTGTAGTGTTTATAAAGAAAACAACCTAACTGTGTAGTGTTTATAAAGAAAACAACATAACTGTGTAGAGTTTAGAAAGAAAACAACATTACTGTGTAGTGTTTAGAAAGAAAACAACATAACTGTGTAGCATTTAGAAAGAAAACAACATTACTGTGTAGTGTTTAGAAAGAAAACAACATAACTGTGTAGGGTTTAGAAAGAAAACAACATAACTGTGTAGCATTTAGAAAGAAAACACCTTCCTGTAGTATTGTAGCAAACAATACATTGGCATTGCAAACATTGACATTAGACAGGAACAGCATTATCCTGAATTGTTTAGAAGGAAACAGCACTGTCCTGTAGTATTTATAAGGTAACAGCAAAGTCCCGCAGTGTTTGGAAGGTATCAGCACAGTCCTGCAGTGTTTAGAAGGTATCAGCACAGTCCCGCAGTGTTTCTAAGGTAACTGCACTTCCCTGCAGCCTCTGGGACGAGCACAGAGGAGATGAGCTGATTAGCATATAATTGCTTCTTTTGTATTAAACACAGGGAATTAGCCTACTGTTCAGTCTGCTGGTATGACTGGTTTCCCATTCAGTTATTCACTCATTCAGAAAGACAGAGAGAGAGAGAGAGAAAGACAGAGAAAGAGAGAAAGAGAGAGAGGGGGGGGGACCTGCTGAACTGTTGTACAGTTTATTTTTTGTTGGTTTGATTGTTACAAAATAAATAGCCACAGAAACACATGTAAACATGTAAACTATAATGTCCTAATAAGTATTTAATTATTTTTGGTATGTATTGTAGTTTAACAGTCTAAAAAAGTTGAATAAAAAATGAATAAAAAAATATAACATTATTTATTATAAGTAAATAACACCTCTATTGACATAAATATAACAGAATAAAAGCAAAAGTGCAGACCTGTACTACAGAAGAGCGGAGGAAACCTGATCAGATCTGTGTGTTCAGTCCGGCGCTGATCAGATGTCCACTGTTGGGTACTTCTGGCATTTCATTTAGTTTCAATTTAGGGTTTGCAGCAAAAGAAATGTTGCAAGTTGTAAAACAGCAATATGGCGTGTTCTGTGGAATCAGGAAGCTGAAGTGATGCATTATCACGTGACTTAGATGTGCAAAACGTTCCACACACAAGCTGCTGTTGAAGAGCTGCTGTGTGTGTCTGGAGCTCTAACCCTTCCTGCTGTGTACGCTCCTGATGGGCCCTGTACTGTTGTCCCGCTGCCCTGTACCGCTGGTCCTGTACCTCTTGTCCCGCTGCCCTGTACCGCTGGTCCCGCTGTCCTGTACCCTTGTCCCGCACCTCTTGTCCCGCTGCCCTGTACCGCTGGTCCCGCTGTCCTGTACCCTTGTCCCGCTGTCCTGTACCTCTTGTCCCGCTGCCCTGTACCGCTGGTCCCGCTGTCCTGTACCCTTGTCCCGCTGTCCTGTACCTCTTGTCCCGCTGCCCTGTACCGCTGGTCCTGCTGTCCTGTACCCTTGTCCTGTACCTCTTGTCCCGCTGTCCTGTACCCTTGTCCCGCTGTCCTGTACCTCTTGTCCCGCTGCCCTGTACCGCTGGTCCTGCTGTCCTGTACCCTTGTCCTGTACCTCTTGTCCCGCTGGTCCTGCTGTCCTGTACCCTTGTCCCGCTGTCCTGTACCCTTGTCCCACTGTCCTGTACCTCTTGTCCCGCTGCCCTGTACCGCTGGTCCTGCTGTCCTGTACCCTTGTCCCGCTGTCCTGTACCTCTTGTCCCGCTGCCCTGTACCCTTGTCCCACTGTCCTGTACCTCTTGTCCCGCTGCCCTGTACCGCTGGTCCTGCTGTCCTGTACCCTTGTCCCGCTGTCCTGTACCTCTTGTCCCGCTGCCCTGTACCGGTGGTCCCGCTGTCCTGTACCCTTGTCCCGCTGTCCTGTACCTCTTGTCCCGCTGCCCTGTACCGCTGGTCCTGCTGTCCTGTACCCTTGTCCTGTACCTCTTGTCCCGCTGTCCTGTACCCTTGTCCCACTGTCCTGTACCTCTTGTCCCGCTGCCCTGTACCGCTGGTCCTGCTGTCCTGTACCCTTGTCCCGCTGTCCTGTACCTCTTGTCCCGCTGCCCTGTACCGGTGGTCCCGCTGTCCTGTACCCTTGTCCCGCTGTCCTGTACCTCTTGTCCCGCTGCCCTGTACCGCTGGTCCTGCTGTCCTGTACCCTTGTCCCGCTGTCCTGTACCTCTTGTCCCGCTGCCCTGTACCGCTGGTCCTGCTGTCCTGTACCCTTGTCCTGTACCTCTTGTCCCGCTGTCCTGTACCCTTGTCCCACTGTCCTGTACCTCTTGTCCCGCTGCCCTGTACCGCTGGTCCCGCTGTCCTGTACCCTTGTCCCGCTGTCCTGTACCTCTTGTCCCGCTGCCCTGTACCGCTGGTCCTGCTGTCCTGTACCCTTGTCCTGTACCTCTTGTCCCGCTGTCCTGTACCCTTGTCCCACTGTCCTGTACCTCTTGTCCCGCTGCCCTGTACCGCTGGTCCTGCTGTCCTGTACCCTTGTCCCGCTGCCCTGTACCGGTGGTCCCGCTGTCCTGTACCCTTGTCCCGCTGTCCTGTACCTCTTGTCCCGCTGCCCTGTACCGCTGGTCCTGCTGTCCTGTACCCTTGTCCTGTACCTCTTGTCCCGCTGCCCTGTACCGCTGGTCCTGCTGTCCTGTACCTCTTGTCCCGCTGGTCCTGCTGTCCTGTACCCTTGTCCCACTGTCCTGTACCTCTTGTCCCGCTGCCCTGTACCGCTGGTCCTGCTGTCCTGTACCCTTGTCCCGCTGTCCTGTACCTCTTGTCCCGCTGCCCTGTACCGCTGGTCCCGCTGTCCTGTACCCTTGTCCCGCTGTCCTGTACCTCTTGTCCCGCTGTCCTGTACCCTTGTCCCACTGTCCTGTACCTCTTGTCCCGCTGCCCTGTACCGCTGGTCCTGCTGTCCTGTACCCTTGTCCCGCTGTCCTGTACCTCTTGTCCCGCTGCCCTGTACCGCTGGTCCCGCTGTCCTGTACCCTTGTCCCGCTGTCCTGTACCTCTTGTCCCGCTGCCCTGTACCGCTGGTCCTGCTGTCCTGTACCCTTGTCCCGCTGTCCTGTACCTCTTGTCCCGCTGGTCCTGCTGTCCTGTACCCTTGTCCCACTGTCCTGTACCTCTTGTCCCGCTGCCCTGTACCGCTGGTCCTGCTGTCCTGTACCCTTGTCCCGCTGCCCTGTACCGCTGGTCCCGCTGTCCTGTACCCTTGTCCCGCTGTCCTGTACCTCTTGTCCCGCTGCCCTGTACCGCTGGTCCTGCTGTCCTGTACCCTTGTCCTGTACCTCTTGTCCCGCTGTCCTGTACCCTTGTCCCACTGTCCTGTACCTCTTGTCCCGCTGCCCTGTACCGCTGGTCCTGCTGTCCTGTACCCTTGTCCCGCTGCCCTGTACCGGTGGTCCCGCTGTCCTGTACCCTTGTCCCGCTGTCCTGTACCTCTTGTCCCGCTGCCCTGTACCGCTGGTCCTGCTGTCCTGTACCCTTGTCCTGTACCTCTTGTCCCGCTGCCCTGTACCGCTGGTCCTGCTGTCCTGTACCTCTTGTCCCGCTGGTCCTGCTGTCCTGTACCCTTGTCCCACTGTCCTGTACCTCTTGTCCCGCTGCCCTGTACCGCTGGTCCTGCTGTCCTGTACCCTTGTCCCGCTGTCCTGTACCTCTTGTCCCGCTGCCCTGTACCGCTGGTCCCGCTGTCCTGTACCCTTGTCCCGCTGTCCTGTACCTCTTGTCCCGCTGTCCTGTACCCTTGTCCCACTGTCCTGTACCTCTTGTCCCGCTGCCCTGTACCGCTGGTCCTGCTGTCCTGTACCCTTGTCCCGCTGTCCTGTACCTCTTGTCCCGCTGCCCTGTACCGCTGGTCCCGCTGTCCTGTACCCTTGTCCCGCTGTCCTGTACCTCTTGTCCCGCTGCCCTGTACCGCTGGTCCTGCTGTCCTGTACCCTTGTCCCGCTGTCCTGTACCTCTTGTCCCGCTGGTCCTGCTGTCCTGTACCCTTGTCCCACTGTCCTGTACCTCTTGTCCCGCTGCCCTGTACCGCTGGTCCTGCTGTCCTGTACCCTTGTCCCGCTGCCCTGTACCGCTGGTCCCGCTGTCCTGTACCCTTGTCCCACTGTCCTGTACCTCTTGTCCCGCTGTCCTGTACCTCGTCCCGCTGCCCTGTACCGCTGGTCCCGCTGTCCTGTACCTCTTGTCCCGCTGCCCTGTACCGCTGGTCCATGAAATTACTGTTATAACTGTATAGTAACATGCTGTGTCTGCCAGTTTTGTTGAGCACACGTGTTTGTGTGTGTGTGTTTGTGTGTGTGTGTGCTGCCTATTAAAGTGTGTGCGCCCCGACTCCTGATAAACAGGTGGCGGTCAGTGCGAATAGAGGTAGTGTGAGGTGTGTGTGTGTGTGTGTGTGTGTAGAGGGGCCCTCTGAGGGCCAGCGGTGCGTAAGGGATGTGGGAATGAGGTGGACCCATGGCGATTACTGGCCTTTGTTCCTCCTGACTGGGTGATTGACACTGGCACTACCCTCTGCCTCCTCTGGCCAACCACTGACCTGCATGGGGGAGCCACTCCATTCAAACAGGCTCCCAGCACTGGGCTGCCTGCGCTCCAGACAGGAGCCCACACCAGTAACTTAAGACCTAAGGCAAACCTGGACCGTAGGCCGGGCCAGCCTTTGACGAATTGCGCAAACTAGGTGGACACTGACAGATTTGAGAAAGGACCAGTAGTCAAATGACCAGTCCTCAGGCATCAGGGGGAACTCCCCGTTATGGAGATGTAACCCTACAGTGATGACATGGCCCCAGCATAATACTCTAATTACTTTCAAAGTCCTTTTCTCGTCATTTTCTGATCAGTCTGAAGAGGACATGGCTTTACTGCGCCCCCCGCAGGCAAGCGGCTGTCACCGCGGCCTTTGTTTCCTGCCCAGAGACGGCTGAATGAGCGTGCAGGGAAATGAGGCCATAATGATCCCAGCAACGGTGACAAAGCCTGATTGGTCACGGAGGCCAGTGGCTAATGAGGTGAGAAGCCGAACCCAAGGCTGTGTAACGACTGTATTTTCCTCCACTTCTTCCCCTTTCGTCACAGCCCTGTGTGGCATTTTTAACCAACTAAAATGGCACCAGATGCAACAGGGCTCAGACATTGCAAGTTGAATCGGGAAACCATATGTTCAGATAAGTCATGCTTTGGCCTTTCCCACAGGCCGGGGAGGTGGGCCGACTCCAGGAGCAGAGCGCTGTGGGCAGGAGGTGCGTCTTCCCCCCCCCCCCCCCCCCCCCTTCAGCCCAACAGAATGTAGACGTGAGCCTCTCACTTTCAGACATATAGTGACGAGTCAAGAATGTAAAGGGACTAATTAAAGAATGTATTTTTACCACAAAAAATCTATAATCTTTAACATGCTATTTTATTTTCTGCTGTAGTATAAATTTGCATTGTTTTGTCCCTTTAAACTCTTCTCCTATGAAATGTTTTTTTTTTTAACATAATTAAAAAATACATTACTTGTTCACTTCTGCAAAGGGCACCATCAGCAACGAACAACAACAAAAACGAACAGGCATTTGTTTTTGGGAGTCTGGCCGTTCACTTGTGCATCCTCGACTCCAGACAAGCTACGTTATTCTCTCTCCTTCTTTTTAATATACTGCACTCGTTGCCCTCGTGAACCTGTTGAGGGGCCTGAATAGAGTCAGAGGAGTGTCGCAAGGCCTGGAAACACTGCTGACCATCAGACAGAGAAAGGGAGACTCCTCTCGCATTCAGCGCCTAAGATAACAGCGCACAGAATGATAGACTTCTCGGGATTGTTTGTTCCCTTCGTCCATTGTCCCCCCGACCCCCCTCCCCCACCCCCCAACTCCACCCGAGCCCCCACCCCCCACGTTTCAGGGACTCTCTCAGCCGCACTCGAGGGGGGGGGGGGGGGGACCGGGGCAGGTAGGACTGCAGGGCTGCTTCCCAACGCTTGACTGCCCCCTTACAGAGTCGCCCTCTCTGCGCAGTGAAAAGGCCCTCGCGGGTCCTGCTGAATAAACCTCTACTCGCTTCCGTAAACTTTTTCTCATCTCAAATTTTCCGAGGATGTGAGCAGCGCGGAGCGGCTCCCGCTGCCTGGCTCGGGGGATGCGTTTGAAAAAGAGGGGCCGGCGGGGAATGAAAGGCTCCACCCCTCTCTGCACACACACAAAGGCAGAGGACTCCCTCAGATCCGAGGCCCGGCCACAATGGAAGGCCAATGTCTTCCTCCGCCGCAGGTACGATGTCGGAAGGCCTTGCCGCGGACGCAGAGCCGTGCCGCCCGGAGCTGCTTTTACGAGCTGCTTCCCTGAAGACCTGGTCTCTGGTCCCTGGTCTGTTGCAGTGCAGGAGACCTGGTGATACAGCTGTGCTCCCAGTGGCTAAAGAGGTCCAGCTGTGGCACTCTGGGCTGAGATCTGATATGGCATTCTGTTCGATTTGAGCTTAAAGCCTTGGTTTGAGCTCACTGCATTTGCTTTGAGTTCACTGTGTTTGGTTTGAGCTCACTGCATTTGGTTTGAGTTCACTGTGTTTGGTTTGAGTTCACTGCGTTTGGTTTGAGCTCATTGCATTTGCTTTGAGTTCACTGTGTCACTACATTTCTACATTCAACTCTAAAGAGCTGGACAGTTTTAAACCTGTTTCAACATGATTGTCCCTAGGAATATAAAATAACGTCAAACAAGTATAATAGCTTATGAATTAGATTAGTGTCCCTTTGCTAAAGACTTTACAGAAGGAGTTCAAAAACAGACCAGATATCTAGTATAGACATGAGCTGAACACAGGATGAAAGTTTGTGTCCAGATCGGAGTATCGTCTGTGATTCAAAGAAGGAATGGAAGGATGAGGCAACATGAGAAGTGTCCAGCGAACTCACACTTCACCAAACTATGATAACCTCCGCACCATCACCACCACCACCACCACCACCACCACCACCACCACCACCACCACCATCACCACCACCACCACCACCACCACCACCATCACCACCACCACCACCACCACCCTCACCACCACCATCACCACCACCACAACCACCATCACCACCACCACCACCATCACCACCACCACCACCACCATCACCACCACCACCACCACCACCACCACCACCACCACCACCACCACCACCACCATCACCCTCACCACCACCACCATCACCACCACCACCACAACCACCACCACCACCACCACCACCACAACCACCATCACCACCACCACCACCATCACCACCACCACCACCACCACCACCATCACCACCACCACCACCACAACCACCACCACCACCACGACCACCACCACCACAACCACCATCACCACCACCACCACCACCACCACCACCCTCACCACCACCATCACCACCACCACCACCACAACCACCACCACCACCATCACCACCACCACCACCACCACCACCACCACCACCCTCACCACCACCATCACCACCACCACAACCACCACCACCACCACCACCACCACCATCATCATCACCACCACCACCACCACCACCACCACCACCATCACCACCACCATCATCATCACCACCACCACCACCACCACCACCATCATCATCACCACCACCACCACCACCACAACCACCATCACCACCACCACCACCACCACCACCACCACCATCACCACAACCACCACCACCACCACAACCACCACCACCACCACCATCACCACCACCATCACCACCACCACCACCACCACAACCACCACCACCACCACCACCACCACAACCACCACCACCACCACCATCACCACCACCACCACCACCACCACAACCACCATCACCACCACCACCACCACAACCACCACCACCACCACCACCACCACAACCACCACCACCACCACCACCACCACCACCACAACCACCATCACCACCACCACCACCACCACCACCACCACCACCACCATCACCACCACCACAACCACCACCACCACCACCACCCTCACCACCATCACCACCACCACCACCACCACCACCACCACCACCACCACCCCCATCACCACCACCACAACCACCATCACCACCACCACCACCACCACCATCACCACCACCACCACCACCACCACCACCACCACCACCACCACCACCACAACCACCATCACCACCACCACAACCACCATCACCACCACCACCACCACCACCACCATCACCACCACCACCACCACCACCACCACCATCACCACCACCACCACCACCACCACCATCACCACCACCACCACCACCACCACCATCACCACCAATCCTACACACAGTTCTGCTCCTAGTCTGAATCCTAACATTTGGGATAAAATCACAGCCTTGTCCTGCGATGGCCACTGTGCATGGGGAACAGGATCAGCTCAGCTCAGCTACACTGACAGTCAGTTCTAGAACGTAATGTGTTCTGTTGTCATGGCATCAGTGTGGTAGCCTCAGTGCAGTGTGAATTGGTTCTAGAACGTAATGTGTTCTGTTGTCATGGCATCAGTGTGGTAGCCTCAGTGCAGTGTGAATTGGTTCTAGAACGTAATGTGTTCTGTTGCCATGGTGTCAGAGTGTGGTATCCTTAGTTTGACCTGACTAAGAGCTTCTAATTGACCTTGTGCCATAATCAAGAGTACGGGACTCGTAGCCTGGACATTACACATACAGCACATTAAACACATTTACTCAGCTCTCTTCTTGTTTTTAAGTTTACATTTCTACATTTTATTTTCATAGTAATTTTATTCTGGATATTTATTGTGCTTAATAGACATTTGAAAAAGGGATTTAGGTCCACATTGGTACATTTTATATTGAGGTTTAATGAGTGACATTCAGATTTAAGCCATTTATAGAAGTGTGACTGATGCCATCAGTTACAGTGAACTTCATGTGAACAACATGCTTCAAATCTTTGAGTTTCAATGTTCAATTAAGGTGAGTCAGAGAGCTTCCATTTAATTTATAATCAGGCAGGCCAGTTACCTCCTAACATAGTACCAAACTAATTCACATTATCTATAGACACGATATTTCACTTATATCACTACATTGCATTCCGACACTAATTTTTACGTTTTTTAATCTCCACATCATGTTTTACACTCATCAATCTTTACAATTCTGTAAAACATGGGACGCAACTTCTCAGAGGAGGAGGCATCTACATAGACTGTGAGGAACTATTTCCTATGTACTTTGATGGCAATTTCCCAAAAGTGTGAAGACAATCTTGAAACACAAGAAAGTTTAAAGTGGTTTCCAGTCAGGCAAGTTTCCGAGTGCCTCCGCAGTGTGACTCCGGGCGTGCTCTACCGCGCAGGCTAGCCGTTCAAACCGCGGCCACCTGGATGAAGAAAGACGGCACCTGAGGACCTGTAGCGGCAGCACAGCCCTCCTGAAGCTCCACAGAGCTCTGCGCTTTAAAGCCACCGTTTCATAATCTGACTTGTCATTGAGTCACTCAGGGGTGGCACGAAGGATTATAACAACTCCTGAAGAAATATGAGAGGAAGAGAGAAAGAGAGAGGGAAGGAAAGATAGACAGAGAGAGGGAAAGAGAGAGAGAGAGAGAGAAGGTAGAAAGAGCAGCTTTTCATGCCTATTGTCATCAGCCTTGACCCCATGTGTCTCTTAACCTCAGAGAGACCAAATAAGCCTAGATCAAGGCGGGCCATGAAAGAGAGGCGAGGAGACATCAGGGCCGGGAGAGGGAGTGAGCGGAGAGGACTACACGTGTTCATAAAAGCACCAGGTGCTGTGGGACAGGATTTACACAGCACGAGCAGCCGCAGTCTGCATGCCAATAGTCTGTTTAAGTTGTTTATGGTTTAATGGCAAAGAGAGAAAGATTTTTTTAAGTGTTAGGAATCTACGTCAATTTTATTATTCAAAAGTCTACTACTGAGCAAAAAGGGGCGGTTTAAATATCGATCATGCGCACCAAAATAGATTCTCACAAAATCCACGCAATACCTGTTTCTCGTGATTTGCTCAGTGGAGAGAGGCAAACGACAAAAAGCTCCCATGTCTCTCTCTCTCACACACACACCGCATTGTCTCATTCAACTAAAGTTGCCCATTAATTAATCTCTCTGTTTTTCTCTCCAAACACCCCATCCCTCTTTTTATTCTCCTCCCAGACATGTTTTTGCACACACTCTGCAAGACAGAAAGCTTCACAGCGGATTTGGAGTGTCCTCATTAAAGCCGGGCACTGCAAGCAGGTCCAGATTATTGGAGCTTCCTTTCTTGCGGACGGAGAGAGGCGAGAGGGGATTGTTCTGCGCCACTCTCGGAGACGCACTCTTGTTTCAGAGCCACTGCCAGTGTGCGGCCCTATTAAGAGTGACGTCTCAGAGTGGGGTTCAAATTAAAACTGGTGAGAGTCCTCTGTGGTCCTTGGCATCCCCTCTCATTACAGCCAATATAGGAATGTGAACGCAAGAAGAATGCAGCGTCTTCAAAGTCCTCCTTCAAACAACACTTGTTGGTAATTAACAGAGAGGCTTTTTTAATAGAGAGCCTGTGTGGTGCTTGAGTGTGTGTGTGTGTGTGTGTATCCGCGCACAGGCGTATAAGCTTCTCTGTGGGTTTGTGGAGAGGTCTTTGGAGTCAGACGCTTTGTCCTCATTCCTGTAGCTGTGAATTAGCCAGTGTGTCCTTCCTCCATAGAAAGCTACACTCATTTGGACAGATGTAGATGAGACAACTGTTGCAGAATTAATGAGAAAAATCACAGTGTCCCTCTGTCCACATGCACATAGAGACACACAATATTAATACAGTGTTGATATTCTCAGAGGGAACACAGTTGAATACATTCACATTAATAAAAACAAGTAGTTTATAAGTGGCTAGTAGCTTTTGGTATTTGTTAATAATTATGTAATAGGTGTTCTGGACATCGCCACCTTGAGGCAACAGCATTAGGTACACTACAAATGCTGTTTCAAACATCTTTGATGTTTTTTCTTAACTAAAAACACATTTTTAAATGAGAGATCTTTTAGTCGCCAAATAAAGAAATTCTACAGTCAACAAATGTAGTTTGGCTGAGTGCCACTAGCTGTTTCTATAAAAAAAATCCCAGAGTGTAGTAAATAGTGAGCACCTTGGAGATGATCCACTCTGAACGTGGGCATGACTGGACTCTTGCACTCCCAGCAGGCAAACACACACCTCCCTCTCTTAACAGAATCTTTTACTTTATAGTTTAAGCACATATGCTGTATGTCCGTTTAATAGTCTAACACATAGGTGTCAAACTCAAGGCCCGCGGGTCATATCCGGCCGTAATACAATTATATCTGGCCCGCGAGATAATTTTACATCGATCCATTATTATTGTTATTAATGGCCCAGCGATATGAAGCACTGATAACACAAAGAACTACAGATCCCATAATTCAGCGCAACAGGTGCCTTGCCTAATGATAGGTTACCTGGGAACATGTCCGCGCCATTCAAGTCAAGCGTCCGTAACTGTCTGCAACACTATTGGAATGTCGAAGCTAGCCCTTAACAATGGCCAAAAAGAAAAGCTGATTCTAAAAAAAAAACAGCCTTTCAAAACCGATGGGAGGCTGAGTATATGTTTATTGACATTTCCAGTAAACCCAGGTGTCTTATTTGTGGAGCTAATGTGGCTGTAATTAAGAAATTTTATCTAAGATGGCACTTCGAGACAAAAACCTCACCAGAGCACAAACTCAAAGTTAAGCTGCTGTGAAAGCTTTATTATGGCAGAAGAGATAGCGACTATATTTAAATATATTTAAGGGTTAAGTTTATTTTTTTGAAAATGGTCCAAGAGCAAAGCAAACTGAATGTTTTGATTTGTTATTTTTACTATTGTGGAAAAGAATAATTGTAATTAAATTTCTTGTTTTTTTGCATATTCATAGTTGCAAACATTTATAATTTTGAGAAGAGACATTTTTATAGAGAGCAGAGTGCTTGTTATATAAAGTTTAAGTTTATTTATTGTGGAAGAATATTCCTCTTTGTTTTTATTCCTCTTCAAAAACCCTTACAAGCATCTGAAAACATTTACTTTTTGTGTGTTCAATAAATGATTATCCTTTTAGGCCCACAAACTAAAGTGTGCTTTGAGTTTAGTCCCCAGTGCAACTTCTGGTCTAACACATATATGTCCAGTTTGGAATTAAATTAAGAACACTTGTTTCCCACATCAATGATGACAGAATTTGCTGGAATTCAAACGCTGCGTATGAAACAGAATTGCGTGATTCTTTTCCATACTGCTGCTCTTCCATATACACATATAGCTAAACGTATTAACCCCCCCATCCCCTCAAAAAAAGAAAAACAATTATTTGGATGACAATAGCCATCCGGGCAGGGGGGGTTTGGGGGAGAAGGGGGGGTTGGGGGTTGGCGTAAGACAGCGTGGACGGGAGGAACCACACTTTGTGAGGGCATTACAGAATAATTACACATATGGCCGGATTGCCAGCATTCATGGTCTCTGACAATATTTTAAGGATTAAAGATGTTAGCGCGGCCCTTGGTCAGACTGGGTTCTTTGACGCATTCAAATGCAAAAAGATGGCGTTAGGAGGGGCAGCACCGTCTGGCTATGCTGCTCGCGACCCGTTAGGGGAGAGTGTTTCATCCACCAGACACAGGACACTTAATACCCAAATCTATTCTCACCCATAAAGCAGTTAACAAAGACAGACAGCCTCTTTGGTGTAAAAGTAATTATCTCCAGGCTATTGAAAGTACCTCTGTCATTTCAATCCTCCCGTCAGCTGCAGGTAGCTACCGCTGTACGTTTTCTGCTAAAAGTAATCCCGAAACCTGCATGCATGGCATGGAACAATTAGGTTTCTAAATACTTGCCGAGTATAAAAGAAATGCATTCTGGAAGAATTTAAGCACCATCTCTAAAGTGCCAGAATAAGCACTATTGAACCATTGTGGGGATGTTTCATAGCCAATCTGGCAACCCAACAGAGGACCTTGGTGAACACCATATACTGTCAGATTGAAGATCTGGGTGGTACTGCATGTATTACTTAATACCAAAGTACTTCTACTTCTATAAATCTTCTAATTATCTTGTAGTTTCATTTGGGAGACAAAACTATAGACTATAAATATAATTGAGTAGACTACAGAATTATTGTAATAGCTATCTGGATATGTCCTTTCTTCTTTTATTCCGTCCTCCGTGTCTGGCCCATGAAATTCCCTTTTTGTTGATGTTTAGACATGGGAATTTGGGAGCATTCAAGACAACTACAGGCATGAAGAATTGATGAAATTACAGTGTGTTGGGCTGAAAGGGGTCGTGCGGGCGAGGGTGTAAGGGCCGTGGGGGCGTGATGGTGGCTGTGGACCAGGTGAAGGCCTTCCATGTGTGACAGTGGCACGTGAAAGTGCCGGGTGACCAGGCCTCCTGCCGGGAGGCCATAAAGCCCGGACACGCACCACCACGACCCAGACACTGGCTCAAACCGCCACCGCCTTTTCAACCCCCGCTAACCTTTGGACTTACTTCGCTGTTTTGGACGTGGCCCCGTTTCTGTGGAGCGAGGGACCGGCCAATGGGAGGCGCAGGGCCACGGGGTGGGGCCGCGGGGTGCTTTCATTCGCCAAGACCCCCCGTTTCCTGAACGGGGCTAACACGAGAAAACGCAGGCGCAACTCAAGAAAATATTTGACGGGTTAGTCCTTTTCTTTTTTGTCGTTTGTGTGAGTGGGTGTGTGTGACTGCGGCTCTTGTGAAATCATGAACAAAGCTGATTTGAGGCTGAAAGGGAGAGAAAGGAGGGCAGGTTAGGCGTGCGACTCTAATCTGCTGGAAGTCACGCTGAACACGACACGCTCCTCCAACCCAAGAACAAAACTCAGAGCATGAGCAGATTGTGACAAAGTTCATATTGTTTGTTTTGATTATCTATGCTAAGCCGCTCAAACCTCGGCGTACAAAACCTGCTCTGCTGATGGACGTCATGTGTGTGTGCTTTTTGACTGCATCTCTATATGTTGTGTTTGAGTTGTCCGTCATATTGGCAAGCCTTTCCTCTCAGAGCGTCTTCAGAATTGCCTTTGTGAGAAAGGACATATTTTGAGAAATTCACACCAATTAAATACACGTCACACTGAGCAGGCGATAAACACAATGAACTGTTTACGCAAGGGTCCTGCAAGGTTATGAAAGGGGGGGGTTACATCACATGCACCTGTAAGACCAGCAGGGCTGTGATAAGAGCTTCCCAAAGACAGTAAAGCCCTGGACCATCACTCCAGATTCTCTTTTACACATTTTGGTCATTTTGCAGGCAAAGCAGACAATGTTTTGCTTTCCGTATTAACAGGATAGCAACAAAGAAAATATTCCTTCTTCCTTTGCCCACCTGGGGCATACAAAAACCACCATTCCAAAGGAGAGACCCCAGTGTAGGCAGGGTTAGGGTTAGGTTTAGGGTTAGGTTTAGGGTTAGGCAGTGGTGGGCTGTCAGGACCTGCAAGTCCTTCTCTGCTGGCCTAAAAAACATCTGAATCACAAACTGATGTTTATTATATTTTGTCCATGAATACTTATTAATAATTCCAAATGGTCTGTCCGCTTCCTTTTATAGGTTTTCTGATGGTTGTGCTGTTTCCAGACATGTATTTTCATATTAGTGTTTAAGCAATCACATTTTAGCCACTATTTGCTGCCAGACAGGGTCAAAGTCAAAGAAGTCTGCCCGGAGGCCTTCACAATCCAGTCTGCAGGCCCTCGAACACAAAATAAATGTTGATACAAAATGCAATCAGATTTTGAGTTGGTGTCACCAGGGGCTTTGCCATATGGCAACGTCACTGTATTCAAACATGTTGATTAGATAATCAAGATTGGTCCAATCTAGCTATTTCATCACCCTACAACGGCTGAAGGAGAAGAAATAGATTTGGTGGCAGAATTACTTTTAAGGCCATTTTCAAGACAGACTGTTCAAGAAAAACTAGGCATTGTTAAGAAAGGTCAAACTCCGAAGTTAGCTAGCCTGTCACAACCAGGAAGAGGATTTATCTGCCAACTAGTAGTTGGTGGTAGTAGTTTTCTATCAGCATTAACTTCAATGTCTAGAAAAGGACTTCTTGATGGAACTGAAGCGCACAGATAATCTGCTTTTGAGGAAAGAGAGGATGGATTTTATTTACAAATAATCTGATTTATGTAGCGAGTAAAATGTTGCTATTTTTTATTATTGATGTTTTTATGTATGTCGTGGCTGTAGCTGCAGTAGACTTGTCCACCCCGGTTTGTTTATTCAAGGCATTTATTAAGGCTACAGAGGTAATCTATCTGCGATGTAATGACTCTTTATACTGCATTTCTGCATATTAAGATGTTTTTTATAACCATAAATTAGTTTCTGAGGGGAAGATTGATTCAGATGCAGCATTACTGAAGGCCTAGGTGTGAGTTGGTCGGCTCCTGACATTACACCAGCTGACCAACCTGCTCCGTTCATCATGGTTCCCCATGTATTTTTCTTTAATGTCACTGAGGTCAAACCGCGTCTCCAGGACAGAGGATAAAAGTCTGCTGCACCACTTAGGGCTTCCATTGACCTTTGACCTCCGCGAACGCAGCAAAATCTGAAACGAAACTTTTTCGTCTCTGCATCAGGCTCGGCTGCGAGGGGGGGGGGGGGGGGGGGGGCGGAGAGGGAGGTCTTCCTTTTTAACAGCTTCCCCCATCCAAACCTTTGTGCTCACCCTGCCACTAATGGTCTTTAGATTCCCCTCTCTCCCAGTGAGGGTTATAGACTGCTCAAAGCCTCCCCTTTGCCATGAGTGTGGAGCACGGTAAGGAGGAGAAGAGGGTTAGAGAGTCAATAGTCAAAAGTAGCTAATGCACAAAAAAAGAGAAAGAAAACAGGAAAAGAGGAGTGTGTGTCCAAAAAATAGCACATACACACCTGACCCAACACTGCTCATCACTGTCATGGACCCATTCCGAATGATCGTGTGTGTGTGTGTGTGTGTGTGTGTATGTGTGTTTGTGTGTGTGGTGTGGGGGTCCATGTTTTATTCAGAGTCAAATTTAGTATCTGGGATAGAAAAGGTCCCATAAAAGTGTCGGGAGCGTCCCTGAGAGCCTGTGTCCCTTTGTGAGTGAGTCCCCTCCTCATCTGAAGGAGGAATGATTTCATGACTGACTGAGAATGAAAAACAGCTCTTGAGATAGCCACTCGTGTGCTAAGGCTCTCTCTCTCTCCCTCTCTCTCTCCCTCTCTCTTTGAGCTGTAACACCTACATTGTATGCAGAGGGACAGAAAGCACTGAATGGCCTCCCAAAGAAAACCCCTTTCACGTCAAGGCAGCTGGGCAGGACAAGTGTCCAAGCTAGTCCATTTACTCCTGGATGGGTTTTGTGCCGAGCGCGGCACAGAGGCCTCTGGCTTCCCTATTCTCTGCCTAAGACGGCCTATAAATTCGTCTTCTTGGACTGGAATAGTGCCTGTGGTATTCTCATGGTCCTGACTTTGGCCAGCGAGAAGTCTTCCGTGGAGATGCTTGTAAGGGTTCCCAGCTCTTTGGAGCTTCACATTGCTTGGGCTTTTTTTTTTTTAAATCAGGAACGTTGACAGGAGTCTGAATAAATAGTGGGCTTAGAATGAGACTATAAAGAACATATCACAGGGGTCAAGAGGTCCTGCTCAAGTCTTGGAGACGTTTGCCGTCCTCATTGCTGAGCAGCAGCCCACGGGAGGACGCAACGTTGAGCCCAGAACGGCCGTTCACTTTACGAAGTATCTTTCCTCCGATGTCCTACGATGGCACTGCTTGTTGCTTGGTTACAGATGCACTCCTGGTGGAGTGCATTAAACAGGGTTTGTTTTGACTCTCTTTAGATACACAGATGCACGTTCACTGCAAGCATTGAATTGGAAAAGGTCGCGTTATTTTGTTAGCAGTAACCCTGAGACCTATTTCTGATTCTCATAAGGAATAAGACTGACATTTTTTTTAAAGAGCAACGCTAGAGATGATTACCATCAGGCACACACCTGTTACACTCGCTCCTTCCCCCCTTGAGGAAATATTACTTTCAGAGATTAACATTAAGCTTTCCTGCACACACACACACACACACATCCATACCCTTCCACTGAAGTGGCAGCATGCTTTGATGTGTGGGAGAAACAAGGCTTTTGGGGTGGAGGAGCAGCTTGTTAGCAGGCACTTCCCCAGAGCTGTAGGGATGGCCAATATCACGCCCCTCTACAGGAAGTGTGCTCTGAAAGCAAAGAGCGGCAGGGATTCCGGCCGGATTCCATCGGAGCAGCAGGTGCCGCCGTCGGCATTATCCGTCCCGGAGCAGGAGATCCGAGGCCCGGAGCTCCCCTGCCGGCACCTGCCCATGGCTTTCAACCCTGCACCGCTCAACACTGAGACGGGAGATTAGGATTAATCTCGAGTCTGACATGCTGATATTAACACTGGTCCGTGCATGGGCGAGGGGAGCTGTACGGTTGGGGCTGGTGAGCGAGGGCGGGGCAGCTTGGGCAAAATGAGTCTGGCTGGTGGATTATGCCCAGAGAAGGGAGGTGGGTTCAAAGGCCTGAGGGTTCACTGACGGCGCGGGTGGTGAATCACTTTGGCAGCTGGCACAGAACTGTCTGCGCTGCCATCTGTCTGGGTAATTGTGAACATCAGAGTTCGTATTGCATTAACATCCGGTTTCTGTAATGCAGTTTAACAACAAAAAAACAAGCCCCCCCCCCCCCCCCCCCGGATTCCTGAATGGGAGCTGAATGTTCCAGGTCCGAGGGCTCTGGTGTGTGTGAGCACACAGGAAGAGGCTCTGCGTGGTCCGGGGCAGCTGCTGGTGTTCCCGCAGCAGGACTAGGGCAGGACGTCTAAGACCCGGCCGGCATGGGCCTCCCTATGATCTCACAAGCTGCTCCCATTTTATAGGGTTATCACACACACACACACACACACACACACACACACACACACACACACACACACACACACACACATTTTTAGATTTTAAATATTTAACTGGCAAACCCCAAACAATCAGGAAGGTGTGTGCTCATGAAGGCACTACCACTGTCTCTAGGCCAGACCCAAATGGCTTTACTGTCTGATCTCACTGTCTGATCACTGTACCATATCCTCCATCAGGAAGGCACTACCACTGTCTCTAGGCCAGACCCAAATGGCTTTACTGTCTGATCTCACTGTCTGATCACTGTACCATATCCTCCATCAGGAAGGCACTACCACTGTCTCTAGGCCAGACCCAAATGGCTTTACTGTCTGATCTCACTGTCTAATGACTGCACCAGACATCCTCCATCAGGAAGGCACTACCACTGTCTCTAGGCCAGACCCAAAGGGCTTTACTGTCTGATCTCACTGTCTGATCACTGCACCAGACATCCTCCATCAGGAAGGCACTACCACTGTCTCTAGGCCAGACCCAAATGGCTTTACTGTCTGATCACTGCACCAGACATCCTCCATTAGGAAGGCACTACCACTGTCTCTAGGCCAGACCCAAATGGCTTTACTGTCTGATCTCACTGTCTGATCACTGCACCAGACATCCTCCATCAGGAAGGCACTACCACTGTCTCTAGGCCAGACCCAAATGGCTTTACTGTCTGATCTCACTGTCTGATCACTGCACCAGACATCCTCCATCAGGAAGGCACTACCACTGTCTCTAGGCCAGACCCAAATGGCTTTACTGTCTGATCTCACTGTCTGATCACTGCACCAGACATCCTCCATCAGGAAGGCACTACCACTGTCTCTAGGCCAGACCCAAATGGCTTTACTGTCTGATCTCACTGTCTGATCACTGCACCAGACATCCTCCATTAGGAAGGCACTACCACTGTCTCTAGGCCAGACCCAAATGGCTTTACTGTCTGATCTCACTGTCTGATCACTGCACCAGACATCCTCCATCAGGAAGGCACTACCACTGTCTCTAGGCCAGACCCAAATGGCTTTACTGTCTGATCTCACTGTCTGATCACTGCACCATATCCTCCATCAGGAAGGCACTACCACTGTCTCTAGGCCAGACCCAAATGGCTTTACTGTCTGATCTCACTGTCTGATCACTGCACCACATCCTCCATCAGGAAGGCACTACCACTGTCTCTAGGCCAGACCCAAATGGCTTTTATGCTTCACTTGTAAGAATGTGAGCAAATAGACTCCAGTGATGGCTGTCTTATGTATTCTGCTATGGTGCTTATGTATTATTTATATTGTTCTCTCTCATTGACTAGGAAAATCAGAGCAGGAGGTGAAACTTTTTCCTACAAAGCTTCCCAGATACATTAATCCCTCAGGGTGTTCTCAGGTTCCTCTCTGGTTCTAGTTTGAGTAGTCTAGTTCCCTCTTGCAGAAATGATCACTACCCACACCTAGCGGTACAAAGTACTAGGGACTCTGTTAAGTACTCTTTAGATTTTCCTTTAAATATTCATAACACTCACGTATGTCTCTTCATCAAGTAGGATATGAGTTTTTGCTACCCGATGTGAAACTGGGGTTCACCCCTGCCTTCCAGACCTGTCTGATATGTTACCAGTTCATGACCCTGGTCCCAGTTTACATATCCTGGACTCCTCATACCTTTGCTGTACATTCAGTACGTATAATTCTGGAACAGATTCAGTACACACTGATACATTCTATAAGTGTCCTGTTAAAGAGGTTTGCTCATACACGAGCACATGCATTGTGAATCAGCATGCTAGATACCCAGAAAAGTCATACAAGACTTAGAAACCTCCATGACTTGTCTGGTAGTGTCATTCATAAAAATAGTGTCCAATACAGAATCATTCCTGTGTTCAGAGCTCAGTAAACAGATAATTGTAATCATAATTGTGAGCTATAATTGTAAGCCATAGCACTGTGATACATGACTGGACAGGACGGGTCACAGGAGAATGCGGATCGGGATGGTGGATGGGACACGAGGAGAAGCAGAGAACTATTAGTGTTACATAGAATAATCACAACATGGGTGGTATCCTGGTAACACATTTGTGATTGTTGCCTCATGTCGTCATAGCTACCATCCTGCCCATGTAAATGGATTCGAGAGAGCAGGGTGCTGGTTGGCCATAAATATTACATGGACTCTGTCTCATCGCCATAAACAATCCCACAGCCAGCTGAGTGACTACTGCTTCTAAACAATAAAGCGGACAAGAGCGTGGTCACACTGCACAGGCCGAATGTTTACAGCCATGAGATGAAGGAGGTGAGGAGACCTGACGATGACCTCATCGGTAAACCTTGCTCACCTGACGATGACCTCACTGCTAAGCCTTGTTCACCTGACGATGACCTCATTGTTTTCCTGAAGAGGTGTGTGTGCTTTTCTACAGGTTCTTATGTAGTCTCTAGTACAGCAGAAAGCGAAATGTGCAATAAGGTTGAACTCTACTAAACATTATACAAGCAATTTACATTTGCATCTGAATATAATTCAAGTAGTGAAGAGTTAAGGGTCTTGATGGTCCTTGGAGGTGGAGTACCTTACCCACTGAGCTGCCACTGCTCCACCAACAAATGAAAACCAACCAAAAACACGCGTGTACAGATGTGGCTTTCAAAGGGAGGGTGGACTCTCAGGAACAGCGCAGGTGTAAAACAGTGAGCTTACGCCGCCAGCACACACCTTACGCCAACACACACACACATACCACACACACACACACACACACACACACACACACACACACACACACGGGTTTCCACCCTACGCACGTGTTTGCTTATCCCTGTGAGAAAAGCCACTGCTTCCTACTTTTTGCTTACATTTTCTCTATAGCACAGGAACGCACAGAAAAAGCATACACGCACACACACACACACACACACACACACACACACACACACACACACACACACACACACATATACTTACACAGACCCTGAAAAGGCAAAAGTTCTTTGCTGTTATGCAAATACAGCAATCTGTAAATGCTTGAGTGAGAATTATATTTGAATTAAATGAGGCTTTGCCTTTATATAACAATGAATTGCACGCTCAGCTCTCAATGCCCAATCCCCACACTGCGGCCATGCATATTATGCTCTTGACGAAATGTGAACTGACATAAATACCATGGCTAACTTTCAATCCGATTACTCGGCTAAAACACATCAATACTGGCCAGCCAACGGGCGCTGGCGTCTCCCATTCAGACGGCGGGCGCAGGAGCCGTTCTCCTCGCCCCAAACGCGAGTGTCTGGGCCGCCGTTGCTGTGCCCCCACGCTCAAGCCATCAGCTCCGCTCAATGGGAGCTTTTCGACAAGGTGCTCTGCCCCTGCCTGGGGAGTTCAGGTCTAAAACAAAGCCGGAGATTGTGCTGATGGGTTCAAACTCCCCGAGCACTGCCCCGCCACCCCACACAAGCCTTTACCGCTTAAAATAGGGGGTCTTCCCTCCAAAAGAGAGAGAGTGTGTGTGCGTATGTGTGAGTGTGTGTGTTTGCATCCCATCTTGAGCCTCAATGAGTGGCTTTGGCAGCGTTCTCCTATTAAAACTATCATAGAGAAGAATGGGTCAGGTTAGCATGACTGGGGTCAGTTTATTTGCAGCAGGGATCGCTTGTTAGTAACTGGCCATTCATTTAAAGTGATGTTGACAACCACAAAGATTGCTTGCTTTCTGGGGCTGCGTGGCAACGCTTCTGCTTTTCCTGGAACACAATTTAACCGCAGACATTTACAAGGGTTTTTATTCCCCCCCCCCCCCCCCCCCAGAAGAACCTGCCAGGTGGCGGCCACTGGGAGGAGATCCGGCGTGCTGGTGAAACGTTCCAAGATTTGAATACGGGAAAAAAGTACATGTCACATTGATGTGGGCTGAGCTCCCATGACCAATTTAGATCCTACAGACTTCATCCAAAACAAATGCAAATTATTAAAAGTTATTGACAATATTTGCATGTTCTGCAGGTTTGATTTAAATTATAAATTGCAACATTATTATTGTATAATAAATTAGTTTAGCTGTTGCATAATTTAATGAGGTTGCAACAACAATAACAATGCGAAGAGGAAGCATTTTCAACAGCAACCGCATTACTAAAACAAACTCAGAGGACTTTAAAGAGTGACAAGGATTCCACAGGGTTTCATACAACTGAGGTCATCAGAAATCTTCAACTGTGCAACTTCTGACACAAGTGACTTTAGTGTTACTGTGCACAGATGTTAATTAGCAAGCTCAGATGTCTGGGCCAGCAGATCCATTTGTTAAAAGTGTTGGGCCCCCTCAGGAGCACGGCGTCATATTCAATGATCATCTCAATACAAATTAACCTAAACGATTATCTCAATACAAATTATCTGAATTCAACATTTCAATTTGAGTCTTGGGCCACAATAAAGTACTTTACTTACTTTTTAAGTTAAAAACAATCTAACGCCTACATCTCATGCCTCGTGTTAAACAGTCATATTGAGCTATCATGTCAGAGGTGAACAGCTGAGATGTTGAAGGAAGGAAGCAGATTTAAAACAATCAAAGGCTTTTTGTATTTTTATTAGACGGCTGCAAAACAGATTACTGTAGTGGACCATTATGTTACTGCAGTGCAGGGGTTTTATTAAGCGATGCAAATAACTGCATTCTTCAACCTTGCCCATTAAGCTGTCACTTCATATGGACCTGTATTTAGCAGTTTCAATATAAGTAGCCCTTAAAATATTTTAGATGTGTTTACAAATGTATTGAATGAAATTTAATTCAATGTGAGGAAGACTTCAATACTTAATTTCCTTTGCTGAGAGCTGAGATTAAAGTTCATGTTGCTGCCAATAATTTGATTTGACTTATTTCCACTTTGTGATGCATTCTGTGCGAAAGACCTCATGAATATATTTATTCATATGTTTGAGTTTAATTATTGACATGCACTTAAGAAACTGTGATCAATGTTCAAATGCCTTTAATTGGATCAATCACCACGTGGGTGCTGCTACACCAACTGGTGTGAGGTGAGGAAGACTCCTCACCATCTCTATATGCATCTGAATGACTTGTGAGGGTCGTTTCTGCATTACTCCATTACAGCAGTATTTCACAGGTTAAATGGGATGGAAAGGGAGGCAGGGCCCTCTTCTCTAGCCCTGCGTCTCTACCAGGTGAACTACCAGGTGCCCCTAATGTGAGGTGTACAGGAATCCCTCCCTGTATCGTAGCTCCTTCACTGTTTCACTCCTTTGCGGATTTTTTATTGGACCCTATCTAAATATTTATTGCAGATTTTTACTGCACTGCAGATTTCTATGTACATTATTTCAATAATACTTACCTAATCTCTAAGGAAATATATCAAAATAACCATATAATTATGGCTATTATGGCCATATAATAATACTGTAATTCTTTTTTTTTTTTGGGGGGGGGGGGGAGTCTGAAATGTACATAATGTACTTAGAGTACATAACTCAGTTTTGTAGACTGTTCAGTTACCATGCAGCCAGCCATGCCCATCACTGCATATATTTGAAGCACATGTTGCTACTGTGGTCATCACCAAGTAGAACAGGTAAGCCTCAGAAAACAAGGGTGCACATTGCTGTCACATCAGGATTCCAGAAGTGGAAAATGAACATAAAGAACATAAGGTTCACAATTAAGCACAATCAAATGCTACAATACAAACGCTACCAAAATGTGTATGATGCAAGTGTAATCAGAGATGTGTTTTTTTTTTTTGAAGATACAGTCCACAGCACTGGACCACAAGTCTGTTTACAGAACTACTAAAAACCATCATAGAGCAACACAGGTCTTACAGATGTTGTGCACATGCCACTTCCCATGTCATAACGACAACACACCTAGCTGATGCAACTTCTGAAGACAGGGAACAAAAAGGCGGTGGTGGTGAAAACAGGTGTCCAACTACTGAGGGCATGAACAGCTCTCACCCACGTCACAGGACTTTTATTATTTCCATGAAGTTCCTCAAGGTCAAAAACTTGAAATTGGATGCAGACTTTAATTCCACAACCTAACACCGGAAAGATAGGCCTACCTTCCATACAATATGCCTATTTAAAATCTAAAAAAATAAATATAAATAATTCTATAAACACTAGATAAGTAAACCAGTGTCTGTTTTATAATACTGTAAAGACTGGCTAACAATAAACACAACTATTGCAGTTAGTCTATCGGTCTTGTCCATGATCTGACTGCGGTGGGTAAATTGGCGGGAAATCGCCAAGCACGCCTGAACATTCTCTGACTTAGTCTACGGCTAACGTTTAGCAAACTCAAGTTGTGTATGAGAGCTTAAATCATTTCGCTTTATGATTATATTCAATTGTTTGCTAAAATATACTGACATTAGGTAGGTTTAGGCAACCTATTATACTTCACTTTATAAGATAGATTTCACTTTGTAATCTATAACATGCGATTATTTGATTAAAAAGATTTTATGCTAACACATGCGCAACGCTATGTCCTCAAAATCATACACAATTAGTGCTGGCTTGATAACTTACTGCACTCAAGACAAGGAGTAAATTGTTTATTCCACCCTACAATTAACGGTAACTTAATAAAATTATCAAGAACTGAATTTTGTAGATAACTGAGTAAAGTTAATTAATTTATTTACGTCATGATGACTATAGCATTTTATAGTATGCGTTTAATAAAATAACGACACGGTAATGTTACTCCTGAGGACTAATGTGGGTCCCCAGTTGACCGAGAGCAGTAGATTACTCTTGTGCGGTGTTTTTTGGAGGTTAAGATTTACATTAAGCCAACGTCGCAGTTCTCAAAATGTGAATTTTCTTTATCGAGTACGATTAGCGTGCATATACTGTTTAGGTTCGTAAAAAGCGAATAACACTTGCTTTGGCACACATGTTTCGGAATGTTCATAAAAGTTGAAGGCTGTAGGCCTATTTACTTTTGATTCCTTCGAGGAAACAACAGTATAATTAAGATAATATATTCTAGTTATTTACCTACCTGGGCCTTTTTGTCGGTCATAAAATGATGAAGGTATAATTAAAATCAATAGCCTAAAGGAAATCAGATATTTTGAGTCAGGTGCATCGTTTCTACACTGCGTCTCTATTTGTCAAATTCATCGCCACTATAGTGTAGGCTATTTGTTTCTTGAAGACATAATAAAAACATAGGGCCTAATTAAAAAGATACAGCTTTTAATTTATTTATTTTACTTTTACAATTGATGCAATATGGAATAAGAAAATGTTTTGCATTCCAGACTTAAGAGACATTTTTAAATAATATAGTGTAGAACTATAGGTCTACAGCTCGCAAAGCTTTGAAATAAAATGTTTACATTAGAATTATTTTACAGTACCCATGGCTCTGAACGAGCAGCCAATCAGTAGGTCTACCTGAAACGTGGGAGATCCGCCCACTCGCAACTCTAAAATAATCTCACCAGCGGTCGGTCGCCACAGGATATATTTGAAACTCGGGCTTGGTGAATAAAAACTGTCACACAGAAGTGACGGCCAAGCAGTCTATAAGCGAAGAAACAGGTGCAACAGAGCAAAACATACTAAAGTGCATTGTGCAGTACGATAGGCTTTCTCCGTCTGAAAACCGGGTTATGTTTAATGCGGAGTTAATATCGATTTAATGCCTGTCAATGTTCCTCTGTATTTTGGCCCATCGCTAATCTCCTCAGTGCTCGGCCTGCCGAGGATCTGCAGAAACAGATGCTGCGCGAGACTAGGGGGCTGCGCGAGACGGCGGCTTAAGGTGTTAAAACTCTTTCTCAAGCTGAAGTAGAATGTTAAGTTAAAACAAAACAATTAAACATAATAATAATAATAATAACAATAATTATTATTATTAAATAATATATTTATAATAATTATTATTATTATTGTGGTAATTATGATGTTCGTGTGTGTGTGTGTGTGTGTGTGTGTGTGTGTGTGTTTGTGTGTGTGTGTGTGTGTGTGTGTGTGTGTGTGGTTTGTTCCGGTTGGGAGAAGATAACCCTATTCCTGTGGAGCAAATATCTGAAACGTATTTTAATGGGAGCAAGCGCGAGCCCGACCAGCTGTGGTCCTTCTGTTTGGTAAAAGAGAAAACAATCGTGGTGTATTTGGAAAGCAAGCAGAAATTAGTTTCGGTCATAGAGGCTAAACTATATTTCCTACAAACCATCTGCGTGATTGGTACAATAGAGGGATTTTCAAGTGCAAGAGAATAAATGAAGTAGACTACGTTAAACGCGCAGGGCTCCCCCTGGTTAGAAAAGGCGCAGAGGTGTCTCAATACGCAGCGTCAGGAAAACGTGACGCAAATCTAACGGTCGCTTTAGTTTTCTATGAAAACACATAGGTGAATAATTACATGGTAGACCAATAAGAAACGTTCGTGTGTTCGCCTGTCTTGAGGCCTAAACTCTTGAACTTGTTTAAGCTGAAGCAAACAGCAGGCCAATAATCAGGTCGGGGACACGGGGGAAAAAAAACATGATTTTGTAGTTAGTGCTTAAATATTTATGGCTTATATAACAACAATAAGCTACTGAGTATATAAACGTTTTATAGCCTCGGGCATTTCGCTTTATAAATCAACTGTAAACAATAACACAACACGATGTTTGAAAAAAATTACATGGAAAATATACACACTATCCAAAACTCTCTTTCTCTCTCTCTCTCCCTCTCCCTCTCTCTCTCTCTCTCTCACACACACACAAACGTCAAATGATAACAAAATAATACCCCCCACAAAGATTCCCCTACTTAGACCAAGATGGCCTGTAAGAATGCTGTCGACGTGACCCAATAACGAAGCGCGATCTAGAATATCGCTTAAACATCTCGTGGTCCGCTACATCTGTGCAAAGCAGCAACGCATAATTTCATGGAGATTTAGCCACTGTGTCATCGCTCAAGGCTCAAGAGGACTATCTCTTCCACCACCCCCCCCCCCCCCCACCCACGCCAGAACTCAGCTCAAAGAGCACGGATTGACTCCGAAGAGATAAATGCGAAGGTAACCGTTTGAAAATGAATGGTTTGTGGGACAAAACCCCGACAGCGGTCAAACGCCATTAGTCACAGGTCTTATCCAGCGGGCTCAGGATTCACTCCTCCTGGCGAATCTGACAGAAAAGAGCGTCTGACCTAATAAAACCTTCGCAGGAGAAATTCTTTTGTTCTCTTTTTTTATAAGCTATTTCGTCAGGAGGGCCATGCGTTGATCGTTCTCTAGCAAAAGGTTGTGCTTTGCCATAGCGCATTAAATCAAACCCACGTGTGTCGCAGCATGGGACCCAGCGAGGCCCGTTCTCAGCGCGGGCATTCTTCTTCTTTTCATCCACCGCGAGCCAGTGGAAAAAATACTGTGTGCGGCTCGTGAGGACCTCAGTCTGCTACGTACATGCAAATTAGTCCTCTTAGCTTGTGATTTTTAAAAAGTTTATAATACTGACTATTAGAAAGTGTTATTGAATGATAAACTACACATTCACGAGACTGTATTCTCACGCTATAACCTACTGAAAACAAGTTTTATATCATTTCAATTTACGGTTAAAAAATAAACTCCATTTTAAAAATGATATTACAATGCCAGCACTATACTTATTATTATTATTGTTGTTGTTGTTAGTTGCCTAGTATTAGTAGCTAGTAGTATTAATATTAGTGCTATTATTAATCCGTCTTTTGTTGTCAACTTCTTGTTTTTGTACCTACTTTGAATTCGATAATTAGCAAGTTTTAAAAAGAAGGTAAATAGCTTTATTTTTGTGTCGGACCACTGCCCTATTGTTGTATAAAAGCTGTGTCCCTTCATAATGCATACTAATGTATAATGATGTGGTAAATGAATACGATGAGTCCATTTTCTTTTGTAAAGAGACATAGTGGATTGCTTGCTTATGAAGCCTGATCCCGTCATAAATTGCTTTTTTGGTCCAATCAACTCGCGGAGATTTTAGACTGAAAGAAACTCACGTGGAGAACTTTGTTGAACTTCATTGTTAGGGCTGTCACCCCTGAAAAGGCTTCTCTAACCGTCCACTATAAAACCTGGTGTGAGGAGAGGGAAGGGTTAGTTTTGCCAGTCTAAGCCTCTAGGGCCGTAAACTGTCTGAGCTTCTGCAGGGGCTCAACATCTTCAACTAAATTCTTTATTTTAAGTTTCTTTGGAGACGTCGCGGTGATGCTGCCAAGCATTATTGCACCACCCGCAATGTATCCCAGTCTTCTGAGGCGCCCCGCGGCTCTTTGCTTGCCGCAGACGTTACAGTCTGCGTTTACGGCGCACTCGAGTTTCCTGGTCGAAGACTTGTTGCGGATCAGCCGACCGTCAAGCTACGTTCACAGGACGATTTCGTCCCCTACTGCGTCGCCTCCGGTCACAGGGGCCACGAACCTGAACACCCCGGCAACTGTACACTCGTCCTCCGTCCCTAAAAGAACCAGCTCGCCGCAGACGACTCTGTCCAACAACGACCCAACTTATTTGAAGTTTGGAGTAAATGCTATCCTAGCGCCGTCAACAAGAAACAGTAAGAGTCTTCTGCTCGTCCCAAACTGCTTATTAAATATGGCATGCGTGTTCTTTTGCCATGTCATTAAACCCATGTATTTATTCAGATTTGAAAACAGATTGTTTCCAGCACTGGGCTGCTCTGTGAATATAAATCACGTTTTCATAAGTAGAAGATCGTCTTGTTTGTTTTTCCTGATTGTCCTTGTTTTGCGCAACAGCATCGTCACCACCGCCGGTCCATGACATGCCCGGGAAAGAATTTCCGTTTCCGTATTTTGATGCTTCATTCCATCCATTCATCAGAGCGTCGTACTTTCCGGGTGGGTCACCTTATTTATTTGTTTGATCATTTGCATGTCTGTCATGAGTGTTTGTCGCGACATTTAATATTTCAGCAATACTCTCCAGTTTCCAGGGTTTACGTCAAATGCTGGAATTTTGTAGAACATCCTGAAATCAGTCTCGCCAATTTGATGCCCTATTTAGCAAGCGCAGTGACTGCTGACATTTTGTTCCCCTAATCTACAAATTAGCCGGATTGTCATGGTCCAAATTTAAGGCGGGTCCCTTCTCACAAGGAATCCGCTGGCGTCTCTTCATCGCCGCCTTTTCCCACCGAGCCAGTGCACTTAGCTACTCATTGCCAACAATGCTTTCAGCACCATGACCAATTGGTCAGCTCCCTCCGGACAGCCACACACAGACCCGCCGTTGACTCGCGCATGCCAGTGATAGGCATTTACCAGTCATGGACTAATTCCCTATTAGCACCTATTCAGTGTTTCAATATTCTCACAAGACCATAGCGGTGTGTCTTCATGGGACACCCAAGCCAACGATCTACAAATGAACCGAGAGGTTCCTGAACCCTGAAAACAAAAGAGGTCACGTACATGCAGATCACCTGCTGTTTAAAAAAGCAAAATAAACGCAAAGTTAAGAAAAACGAATTTTCAGTGCAGCGATCTCCTCCCAGATTGAGCCCACTTAGAACGAGACTGCAGAATTACAACATGTACGGCCTGCTCAATTCAACGAAACGAAACGAAATAAAACAGTAGACCGGGCGGATGTTCTACATTTTAACCTTAAGCCTCTACATATATAGTAGGATATATAGTAGGCTATATATATTCTCAAGGACATTTTTTGCTGAGTGCACACAGTGGCAGTGGTATATAGACCATTGACCTCTCTCTCTCTCTCATATATATATATATATATATATATATATATATATATATATATATATATATATATATATATATATATATATATATATATGAAAAATATATATACGCATTTTGCTTGCAGAGCTGATGAAACCTTTGTCCGTTTGTTCGAAACATCATGTTTCTCTGGAAAACATGTGTACTTTACTACAATTTTAATAAATAAATATTTAATAAATGTATTTTTAATATATATAAATATTTTTATTGGGCCTGTATCCCATTGCATACACTCAACAAAAATAGTCTTTGAGAATGGTTCGCGCGCTTATTCAGACGATAATAGAGCTTCTTTTCACCACCTCGTGAATACGTCAACAAAACAACTTCAGCAGCGACATCTTTTCGGGTTCATTTAATGAAAATAATTTGGTGGCAAAAAATAGATCCCCGCCATCAGTATTCTTCCAGTGATCCTGGCATGCAGTTGTTTAGTTTCGAAGTGTAAATCCCCTTTGTCGCTTTAATATATGGCTTTAGTGGCCTGTCCTAAGCCTTTTTCAGTTAGTTCATTACTACACAATTACCGTCTACGCTTCATTAGCACTTAGTCCTTCCGCTGTTGAACAGTGAATGGATACTCAGCCTTTTTACCATACCAATGCATTTTCGGTGGCAAGCAATGTGCTAATTAGTTGCTCCGTTCCACTGCACTCAAACGGATCGCATTCAATAACGTCAGGCCAGCAAAACGTAGCTTTGTATCTGTCCGTCTCCACCCGATAGCCTAAATTATGTTGCTTTTTCTTTTAACAGCTTCGACCTCGGTGGTTCCTATACCTGGGACCTTCTCGTGGCCGCTGACAGCGAGGGGCAAACCGCGGCGCGGCATGCTGAGGCGGGCCGTCTTCTCGGACGTACAGCGCAAAGCCCTGGAAAAAATGTTTCAAAAACAGAAGTACATCAGCAAACCCGACAGAAAGAAGCTGGCTACGAAACTTGGCCTAAAAGACTCTCAGGTAGGTTTTTAGCAGCCCAAATCGAGAGCTGCACCTGTGCGCCTCTTTAGGGAGGTCTATAAACACCTAAATATGTTTGCTCACACTTGCTGCTGTTCCTAGGTTAAAATATGGTTCCAAAACCGAAGAATGAAATGGCGAAATTCCAAAGAGAGGGAGCTTCTGTCCTCAGGGGGATGCCGAGAGCAAACGCTGCCGACAAAGATGAACCCCAATCCAGACCTCAGCGACGTTGGGAAGAAGTACGAGAACGACGACGAAAGTCTTAGGAGAGACAGCGGGTCCTTCTACCGTCCTCACGCCGAAAACGAGTTTCTGAACGGTTCCGATCTGCACCTCACGTCTCCGTCGCACTCCAGTAAGCACTCCGAGTCCTCAGAGTCAGAAGACGAAGAGATCACCGTGTCATAGCCGCAGATTAGTCGATTAGTCGACAGATAACTGTCGATTAGTTACGTATGTGCGCACGACAACACGAGGAAGGCGTGTTGATTAAAAACAAAATGCTGTAGCTAACAGCTTTCAAGACAACAAACTTTTTCATTCACACGAATAGCCCACACTGTGGCGTTCGCTGCGTTTTTGCAGCTATAAAGACTTTGTACATTACTTTGTATTCGTTTAATATTTTGTATAGAATGTTTTTACGACTTGGCGTCTTTCTGATTTTTCCCATTTAGGTTTTCCACATTTAATCTAAAAGTATGTAGATGATAAATGTATAACTTATATTATTTTGTACGTTGGTTTCAAAATGAAATGTATATACTTGAAATAAATATTTTTGCATATTAAAAGTTCAGAGGAAAAAACGTTTCTTCTTTGTCCCTCAAACTGCATAAACGCCATGTTGTTATTAACCCTGCTGTATGGTCTAACGCGATAGCTGCAATAACAAGAAGTTCGTGCTTAATTAACGAGGACGTCGTAAACACCGCGTGCAGTATTAGAAGAGGTGTGATTGGTGGATCAGATATTAGCGTCAACGTAGCGCGTAACCAATCAGGACATTGCAGTGTCTGAACCGCGTGCAGCCAGTCCGCGAAGCCAATTAAGCAGCCGCCTATTTGCCCAAGTAGAAATTAGCATGTTGAAATGAGTAGGTGCAAAACACTGTAGCGTAATGGATGTTCATTCTCGACGAACCCTCATGTTTTATGTACATTTATTTTACTTGGTTAATCGTGTGCCAGAATTTACGTGCCATTTCAGATCAATAAGCGCCATCTCAGATTAATGATTCTTTTCGTCCTAATGAATATGCAACAGTTGGGTGGGGCATCTAATCAACGGCTACTTTTTCCAACCTCAAGGTAGCTAACGGAACACACAAAAGGCCTGGATCGATGTGGGCTCACTTGAGATATTTCACAAATCTTGTCAAATAAGAGGAAATGCTACCAATTAATTTGAAAATCAGTGTGACAGCAGAGTTATCAGATTTAATCCAAAAAGAGTCACATTGAAAATATAAAACTGGGCCACTCTAGAGGTGGCACAAACCATGTGCTCCATTTTCTTCAAGAGCTGTTAGAGAACAACTCAGGTTACTGACTTGAGGTAAAATTTACACAAATGAATTACAAGTGAAGTAGACAAAACAAAACATTTCCTCAAGAATTAGCCTTACAATGGGTAGAACATTTAGATCCTTTTGCAAGCATATCAGTTTGCCTATCATGTTTCCATTATGACAGTATTTCCATTTAAATGTTCACCAATTCTCATCTTAACAATTTACATAATAAAAAAATATGCTTGTGTAAAATACACAAGTCAAAAAGTTTGCTCAGCAACATATAAATCTTGTCACCACAACGATCTGGACACAATGATAATAAAGAGAGAGAGCTTGCATGAGGTCTCTTTACCCTACAGCTTCTGGGAAAACGGCAAGCAGATTTTAATCAAAGTAACAAACGTGAGAACTTGATAAACTCTTCATGTTACGATTGAGCAAAGTGCGGCAGCCCAATGAAACAAACACTGAAGACGTCATTCGCACAGTCAGAGATAAAGGGCCATGTCCTCCTGCTCAAAGCCATACCGCTCAGACTCATGAGCTCCAGGGTGTACATCGTGTGTGTGTGTCTGTGTGTATGTCCTTGTTTGTGAGACTGCGTGTCCCCGAGTCCTCCAAACTTCTTCAGCATGCAGGGACACACAGCCATGTCTCACAACAGGAGTTCCTTTATCCCTCTGCCGGCAGCTCAGATAATGGAAACACAATTGCACACTCAGAGCAGAGCTGAGCAGAGCCTCCTGTCACAGTCTCCACGGCCTGATCTCTCAGATCACAGAGCCTGGCTTAGGCTGGAATCAGGACGGACACGAGACGGCACGCAGCCAGGCGCAGATCCAGATCAGGGCTTGTAGAAGATGTCCGTAAGGCAGTGGGATTCTGGAAGTGTTAGCGTGTCATGATAATACCAGATGATAACCCCAGCACACTATCACAAGGTTGGATTAACCTGGTGGATTAACCCGGTGGATTAGCCTGCCCAGCTGTGCTTAAAGAGGTGCAGTGAAAAAAGTGGATCCTGTCTTCGCTCGTCTTTACCTTCGTTTCATGTCAAGCTATTCCAGTGGGCCTGCTGAGGGGGAACCACACACCGAGTTTGCATTTGGGTCGATCGTGTTGGGCTGCCTTACAAAGACGCTCCCAGGCCAGGACACCGGTGACCCAAACCGAAACCCTGTATCAGGCAACGTCTGCTGGTACAAAATCCCTAAAGAACAGCAGAATCAGCAATACTTATCATGTTCCCCAGAATGACCGACTCAGCGCGCGCACACACACACACACACACACACACACACACACACACACAGTCAGCAGAGTAGGAAAAAACAAGAATGTTCTTAAATACACAAGAAGAACATGTATTGTGTCAGGAACAGTACTGTTGGAGAGCTAAACATAAAAACACCTTTAGCTTTGCTTTAAAACTCTGAAACCCATACTGGCACACAGGCACCGGCTGGGTAGAGGTGCTCAGAGCAGTGAACTACCCCAGTGAGCATAACAGTGAACACAGTTATGGCGCCATCTACAGTCCATTTCTGAGAAATGCAAAACAGTCACTTGAACAGCTTTGCTGTTGGTATTGGAATGTTTTAGCAATTGTTATTGCAGATTTCACAACAGAATTGGTGTTTCATTGGTTTCATGCTTGTGGTGACACTCAGAAAACCCCTGTGTTTGCTTAAAATGTCTGTCATCATGAATCTGAAGTTTATAATGTAGACTCCAGCGAGGGGTCTAAGACGTCGTCCTGGTTACTGTTGCTGTTTGAATCACTGTCATAGCTTGCTGGGCCTGTGCAATGGGACGCCTCCTTCAGTCTCATTATCATATTCATCTATAATGAGAAGAGATCAGAATGTCAAATACAGAGTCCATAGAGATCTCTGCTTTTGCTGAATAAGGCAAGAGGGACATCTAGAGATGTTTAACACTGATCTTACTGATATAACCCTGTTAGATCTGTGTGTGTGTGTGTGTGTGGTGGGGGGGGGGGGTGATCTCACCAGTGGGTCGGCCTCTGAGCTGGGCTGAATGGCCTGCCCGCCTGGGCCAGTACCTCGGCCCGGTCCATAGCTATCAAAGCCCACGTCCTCGGGCCGGAGCTGCAACAGGGGGGGCCATCGTAGCTGCGGGGGTACGGAAGGCCATGGATAACTCTCCAACACCCAACGGGTCGGGTCCTCCCACGCTGCCTTTCTACCGTAGAGCTGAGTCACACACACACAGGCACACACACGCATATATGCACATGTGATGATTCATGATTCTTGTAAAAAGGCTTTCTGCGTAGATAGTGTTGCGACCATCTCAATCCACGTCCTCCTTGAAAGAGGCAGTGAAAACAGTGAACTGGTAAAGCAGGTATGTGAACAACCTCAGATTTAAGACACTCATAAAAATGTGTTGCTTCATATGCATGAAAAGCCTTACACCACTAATTCAACAAACCAATAAATGGTTTACAACTAGGGCTGTAAAAATGCAGCGGTGTGTGTGTTTGTGTGTTTTAATACAAGCGTGGTTTACTAGAGAGCACTCCGGAGAAAGAGAAGCTCCGCAAACAGTGTGTGCTGTCTGCTCTTACCTGCAGGCCCTCCCGCACTGCCTCCAACAGGTAAGGGATGATGGAGTAGTTCCACAGGTCTGTGAACCACACCTGAGAACCTTCTACGTCCATGGGGCAGGACAGGAAGAGGCGTGGCCCTACGGTGGAGGAAGGAAGTGGGGTGTGAATTTGATCTCTCACCGAGTTCTGCTTCAATGAACTGGAGCCTCTGTGCTCTGTGACACGCCTATCGATGACCTCGTCAAACGAAGGTGATTGGTCGGGGATGAGCTCACCGATGGTGACGTCAGAGGAGCTGTGAGTCTCCAGGAAGCGGTTGAGGTGGAGCCAGACTCCCGCCATCCACTCGATGATCTTCACCAGTTCGCAGTTGCGCGCGCGGTTGCTGATCTCCGTTTCCAGAAGCTTCCGACGCAGGAAGCGTCCCAAGAAGCCCTTGACTGGCTCGGTGTGGTTAGCACACAGCACCCACCTGAAACAAACCAGCACACAACCCATCTTCCTTCACACTTAGGGACAAGCCAGGCTTTTGTGAAACAAAAAAAAAGTGTTCTTCTGTCCCCTAGTGGACAAACCCAGATGTGCAGAAAAAATTATTATGACCTCTCACTTTCAATTAGACAGTCAAGCACAGGAATGTTACCTGAAATTATGATGCAGGTGTAGATTTGGGGGAGATGATGTCACTTGATTCATAGTGCCAATGATGTAGGGTCTGTGAGGGAGTGCAGAGGGTTAATGATGACATGACCACACACAGGCACTGTAAGTCACAGCATCCACTCTCACATTGTCAAGGCTTTTCCCACAGCATCCAGTAGTCTACAAGCATCCAGCAGTCTACAAGCGTCCAGTAGTCTACAAGCACAGCCCTCTACAGAAGCCAATGCGTCTCACTCTTAACGGGCTGACGGCACGCTCCCTTAAGGTGTACCACTGACCTACGGAGATGTTTACAGCTCAGCAGGCCGTTGAACACGTCTCCCAGAGGACCGATGTGGTGCAGGTTGTCCAGGACGACGACCAGAGGCGGGCCCCCGCGACTGCTACTGCCCTGATCCGTCAGGTTAGACAGGTACTGCTTCACCTCCTGAACATCACACAGTGGCCAGAAAACACACGTCTCACCGCATGGGTTCCACCGCATGGGTTCTAATGCTATAAATACTCCTCCTAGCCTCGTCCCAGCTCACCTTTCTGGACTTGTTGTCCACGTTGAAGGTGGTGATGACCTTGTCCGCTAGCGTGTGTCCCTCCAGGAGTGCCAGGTGCTCGGCGAGTCTGCTGGCCAGGAAGCTCTTGCCGGTGCCAGACGGTCCGGAGAGGATGACGCGGCCGTGCTCCCGGAGCTGGGACACGCAGCGCTGCAGGACAGGCTTCGGGATGAGCGTCTCGAAGGCCAGCGTGTCCTGACTGTTCTCTGCCACGCCTCCAGGGGGAGACAGAGCACATGGTCACCAAGGTGGACACCACTCCACATCCCGTACGCCCCTTCCCCTGCCCCACCTCCACAGGGCCACGCCCCTTTCCCTGCCCCACCTCCACAGGGCCACGCCCCTTCCCCTGCCCCACCTCCACAGGGCCACGCCCCTTTCCCTGCCCCACCACCACAGGGCCACGCCCCTTCCACTCACTCCACTCACCTTTCAGCCTGACGGAGATGGTGTCGTTGTCGCCCACCAGGTACCCACAGGGGAGGAGCTCTGGGGTGTCTGTGTGGCTGGTGCGGAGGACGTCTCCGATGCTGTAGCCCAACACGCTGTCTGTGCTGAGCCCGAGCTGCGTCAGAGGGTCCACGTGGATGATGTACTCCTGCACCGGTGGAGACACACATGGATAAACAAGAGGAACCAGGGACAGATAACACCAAGACAAAGAAAGACATCTGTAGCTCAGTGTTGTGAAACATTTGCTAAATGCTAAGTAGAAGAATTCATCTCTTAAACTCAAGGTTAACTATTTAGTTACTCATCTTAAGGCACATTATTGTGTAACTGCTGCGAGTTACTCAGTAACTACACCGAGCGTAATATGAAGGTGTTGGTGTCAGAGTGGGCACTGCGCATCTGGACTGACCAGAGGACCCTTAATGAATCAGGTCCCTGAACTGGGTGAAACGCCAGGAGACCAGGCCTGGTGCTGACTGTACCTTGAATAAAGTAAGTGCTGACTATACTTTGAACAGGCGTCAGTGCTGACTGTACTTTGAACAGGCGTCAGTGCTGACTGTACTTTGAACAGGCGTCAGTGCTGACTGTACTTTGAACAGGCGTCAGTGCTGACTGTACTTTGAACAGGCGTCAGTGCTGACTGTATCTTAAACAGGCGTCAGTGCTGACTGTATCTTGAACAGGCGTCAGTGCTGACTGTATCTTGAACAGGCGTCAGTGCTGACTGTATCTTGAACAGGCGTCAGTGCTGACTGTACTTTGAACAGGCGTCAGTGCTGACTATCTTGAACAGGCGTCAGTGCTGACTGTATCTTGAACAGGTGTCAGTGCTGACTATCTTGAACAGGCGTCAGTGCTGACTGTATCTTGAATAGGTGTCAGTGCTGACTGTATCTTGAACAGGCGTCAGTGCTGACTATCTTGAACAGGCGTCAGTGCTGACTGTATCTTGAATAGGCGTCAGTGCTGACTGTATCTTGAACAGGTGTCAGTGCTGACTATCTTGAACAGGCGTCAGTGCTGACTGTATCTTGAACAGGCGTCAGTGCTGACTGTATCTTGAACAGGTGTCAGTGCTGACTGTATCTTGAACAGGTGTCAGTGCTGACTGTATCTTGAATAGGCGTCAGTGCTGACTGTATCTTGAACAGGTGTCAGTGCTGACTGTATCTTGAATAGGCGTCAGTGCTGACTGTATCTTGAACAGGTGTCAGTGCTGACTGTATCTTGAACAGGTGTCAGTGCTGACTGTATCTTGAATAGGCGTCAGTGCTGACAGTACCTTGAACAGGCGTCTGACAACGCCATCTAACACCTCCCACTTGGTTCTGCCACTCACGCCGATGCAGCCAATCAGGAAGTGCCGTGGTCTGCTCTCCTGAGAGGACCAGAGGCAGAAACAGGACTAAAGTAAGAAGGACTAAAGAAATAAACAAGGCTAAAGTAAACTTGGCTAAATAAGTAAACATGACTAAAGAAGTAAACAGGACCAAAGTAAACAGGACTAAAGAAGTAAACAGGACTAAAGAAGTAAACAGGGCTAAAGACGTAAACAGGACTAAAGTGAACAGGAGTGCCGATCCATCTACTAGATTTCAGTGGCATATGGTGATGAACACAAATTAATCTAAAGAATAACTATACAAAAGAGATGGAAAGAGATGTGTGTGAGGTGTGTGTGTGTGTGTAAGAGGAGAAGCTCGCCTCTTTCCAATTTGGCTCTCTCTCCACGCTGACCACCACCTTAACATGGGGTCCCTCTTTCCACAAGCTGCCGTCACTACTGTTCTCCAGCAGCATATCTGACACACACACATGCACGCACGCATGCACATAAATACACACACACACACACACACACACACACACACACACACACACACACACAACACACACACACACACACACACACACACACACACACACACACACACACACACACACACAGGAGTTTATAAGAACATATATGTTACTACAGCCTTCTTAAAACCAATGTATGTGTGGGTTTTACATGTTTAAATGTCTGTGTGTTTATGTGTTAGTGCTTGTGTATGTATGCATGCATTAATGTGGGGTTAAGTGTGTATGTATGTATGCCCATGCGTGTGTGTGTGTGTGTGTGGGGTGTGGTTCCTTACCCAGACTTGTGGACTCAGTCAAGTTCGGCTGAGGGGGCAGGCCCATTTCTAGCGGGGTGAGGGGTCCTTGTGCTGCGAATGTGCTACAGCTCCCCCTAGTGTCCATCCTTAGCCGGTCATTCTCAGCTTTCAGCTTCTCAATTTCCATCTGCCCACACAAAACACAGGCATACACCACCGTGTTTACACCTAGAAGCAGGACCATGCGGACACCCACGCCCACTGATGACTTATGGGGTGGATATGTTATGTAATTCTGCAGAGTAACTGGAGAAGCTAAAGGTGGAGGAGAGGAAGTAAAGGAGTGATGTAAAGGAGGTGGAGTCAGGATGATGGAGGCGGGGTTAGTAGGGTCATAGTTCTGCCTCTAACCTGCATACGGCTCATGGACTCTCGGAGTTGGTCGAGCTGGTGGGCGGAGCTTAGGGCCTCCAGTCTAATGTCTGTGAGCTTCATATCCTTGTCACGCAGGTCACTACGGAGCTGCAGAACCATGTCTGCATCACTGTCCATACACTCCGAGATCCTGGAATACATTACACACACACACACACACACACACACACACACACACACACACACACACACACACACACACACGCACCACAGACGTACACACACAAACACGTACAAACACATTATACATCAGTCATATTGTTTTTGGTCAAAGTGATGTTCTAAAAATCGTAGTTAGTAATCTGTTAATTCATTACAGTATATTAAATTATCATTAAATTAAATGATTAAATTATTACAATTATTTACAAAGTAAAAGTCATTTGGTCTCACAAGTCCTGTTTAATCTGTTAATAATCAAGTTTGGTGGCACTGAGCATCTGTGAAATTTGTTATGATCAGATCTGACCGGCGTTAGGCAGAATCAAATGATTACTGCACATTGGATGTTTGTGACTGCAGTAGAATCAGGGATCACTGTAATATCTCCACTCCAGTCACTGATTTAGAAATGCCATTCTTGGACCATTCAGTTAATTTTTTTTTTTTGATTTTTAAAATGGGTTTTATTTATTGTTGTGCTCTGTTACCGGGCTAGAGAGCTGGTCCTGATGGGAGCATGACTACTGCCCCATCCATGTCCGTAAACAGAGAGTGAGGAGAGGACAGGACTATGCACACACACACACACACACACGTACACACACGTACACACACACGCACACACATCCAACCACAACAACAGGCATCAAAAATCACCATCTTAACATTAACCTCTCCAGAGTTAACCACTGCATAGTAACATCTTTCTCAGATATAGTACTGGAGCAAGCATGCTGTATGAACCGCCCACAGACTGCCGGAGTGGGACAGCATCGCAGGATTCAGGCGGAGGCTCAGGGTGACCCCAGGGCAGGTACTAACCCTGGGAGCTAATCCTGCTCCATCACCCCAGCCCGTAAACAGAGTGTAAACAGTCTTGTCAAGCCTGCGTGGACAGCTGGCTGAGACTCGTCGGGAGAAGAGAGCAGTGCTTACAGCGAGTTGGACTGTGAGTGTCTGAGCAGCAGACCGGTGGCTGGGGGTGACCGTCCATACTGTAGTGTGGGAGAGGGGGACAGGGAGGGGTCGGCCCCGTCCTCAACGTCTGAGTGTGACGAGGCAGACCGGGGCATCGACCTCTTCCCAAAGGCCTGCTTGAAGGAGGTCCTTAGCTGAGGGGAGGAACAGACAACAGGACACGGTTCTGAAGATCTGTCTGGGACAGACACAGCTCTCCATTCTAAACCAGCCTGAACTCAAAGTGATGTCACAGTGAACTCTAAGGTGAAATCACATTGATGTCATAGTCAGCGCTAAGGTGAAATCACAGTGATGTCACAGTGAACTCTAAGGTGAAATCACATCGATGTCATAGTCAGCGCCAAGGTGAAATCACAGTGATGTCACAGTGAACTCTAAGGTGAAATCACATCGATGTCATAGTCAGCGCTAAGGTGAAATCACAGTGATGTCACAGTGAGCTCTAGAATGACATCACAGTGATGTCACCATTCACCTTACTGGCTTTTACTGGCCTTCGTGTTCTCCTGAGCTGCATGAATGCTGCTTGACTTTTGACTGATCTGTGCTATATTAGAGATAATCCATTGATATGTATCAAAAACACTGAAGCTGATAACGTCCTCATATCCTTTAAACAGCATGTGTGTAACTCACGGGCAGCTGCCCCATCATCTCAGTGGCCTGCACACTTTCACGTTTAGTGGTTAACTTGGTTCACAGCTGAACAGAACAAGTGGATGAGGTATGAAAAAATAATACAGTTCTGCAGACAAAGCAAACACACTTTCACAACACACCCACTTGTGTTTGACAGTGAGTCAGTCTGGGGTAGGAATTACAAACATTCCAAGGCCGACTGATCAATCTGTCAGCATTAGCGTCTCGAACTGGGAGGAAAACTCACCTCATAAACCCACACGACGAGACGAGAGCACACAGAGAAGAAAAGAAAAATCGTATTTCAATATGCCACATTTAGCTGAAGTGATGATGCCTCTCACGGTCAGCGGGTCTTATGCAGTAATGGAAGAATGCGTGTGGGGTGATGTCCACGCATTAACGGTGACAGACTCAGAATGAAGAGAGGCGGCCAACAGCTACAGACCCACAGAACAGGAGAATCCACAGAGGTGTCAACCGGCCCCCACAGATAACTCACTCACCGAAGGCAGCTGAGGACATGCTGAACGGGGGTGGGGGTCACCCCTCTCTCCTGACCCATCAAACAACACCCTGTTCTTTTTGTCTGCTCTCCTCTCGAAGGGCCCACAAACCGCAGGTGTAAACATTCACAAAGTCAAAATCCTGCCATGAATCACACACCTGAATCCACCGAATAATTCCACCTCATTCCAGTTAATCTAATGAATCTGGAAGCATCCAAATGCTTTTTCGTTTGTGTCATTTACACTTAAAAGTACTGAAGTGTAGTTGCTGCGGTTACTGCCCTCTGATAGGACAGCGGGAATCTGAATATGGCTCCGCCCACTCTGAATATCCCAGCTGTTTACACTGAATTCACGATAACTGTGTTCACTAATAAACAGCCAAGCTACTGGGTGGCAGTCATTTGCATACTAAATTATGCATGTCAAAAAGAGTCCGCCTATCATAAAACTATCATTGACACCTGAATGAGCACCAGAAAACAGGACTAGCTGTGATATCACTCATCGTGATGACTGTGTACTTTCCACCACAGAAGCCAAGAAAACTCTATTGCTACAGAAACATCAACAACTAACAGAAACTTCTCAGTCAACCCTAAATTATGATCACACTAAAGTTTATACACCCTGTTTTACTTTTCCACAACATAAAAGCAACCCTTAACCACAAATCTGGCCAAGAGAGGGTGACAGAGAGCACAGAAGCCACACCACAGAAGCCTAGTGAAACCCCTTGGTGTGATTTCTGTTGCTGGAATTTTCATGTATCCACCTGCTCAGGAGGACTGGGTGACCAGTAAGAGACTGTGACACCAGCATTTGTTAGGAGGGAGCACTACTGCAGTCCAGAGCCGGGGTGGCTAATCGGGAGATTCGGGAGGATTCCCGATGGGCCGGCTCATGTCAATCTCTAGTTTGGGCCGATTGGGATGGAAAAATAATTTTGGGCTGGATTTGCGCGTGAAACTGCCGGGCTGGAAAAGTGGCCCACTCCGGCCATGCTGCAGTCTCACAGGGTTATATGCATCTCCTGGGATCGGGAACAGTGCACATATGTTGGGACAACACGACAGCTGGTAGGCACTCTAAACATAGGCTTGTTAACAGAATGAACCCTGTGATCAGATTCAGTGGTGTCGAGGGTGAGAACGTCTTCTCCCTCTTCATGAAGCCCTTTAGGAAGGATCAGAAATCAGAATCTAGAACTCTCACTATGGTTCTAGATTTTGATTGCTCAGTATTACGATTCCATGGTCATCAGCATCACCTTTAAAGTATCACGTATGCATGGGTGAAGCGAGGAAGACTCACCCAGTTCTTCCTCTTCTTCTTGTTCTTGGCGTCGTGCTCAAGACTGCTGGGCACACTAGAGAGGCTGGAGGCACTGGTGATGGACACACTGTCTGAGGAACGCTGGCCCTGAATCTGCAGCTCCTCTACAGGCTGAGGGGGGACACTACAGTAGACTGAGCAGGAGCACACACACAGAGAGAGAGAGAGAGAGAGAGAGAGAGAGAGAGAGAGAGAGAGAGAGAGAGAGAGAGAGAGAGAGGGAGAGAGAAAGAGAGAAATTTTGAATCCCCTACACCTCCACTACTCATGCCGCTTTTACATGAGTACCCCAGACATGCAAACATTTTAGACTAAAAGAAGAAACATTGTCTCTACCCAGTTTGAAAAGACCTGTGGAATGTGCCCATGAGGCGGGGTTAGTGCAGGAGTCAGCCCCACCTTTACTGGGTGGGCTGAGTAGGCGGGGTTAGTGCAGGAGTCGGCCCCACCTTTGTTGGGCGGGGCTGGGTAGGCGGGGTTAGTGCAGGAGTCAGCCCCACCTTTGTTGGCCAGGGCTGGGTAGGCGGGATTAGTGCAGGAGTCGGCCCCACCTTTGTTGGGCGGGGCTGGGTAGGCGGGGTTAGTGCAGGAGTCGGCCCCACCTTTGTTGGGCGGGGCTGGGTAGGCGGGCTTAGTGCAGGAGTCGGCCCCACCTTTGCTGGGCGGGGCTGGGTAGGTGGGGTTAGTGCAGGTGTCGGTCCTACCTTTGCTGGGCGGGGCTGGGTAGGCGGGGTTAGTGCAGGTGTCGGTCCTACCTTTGCTGGGCGGGGCTGGGGTGTCGAGGACTCCACTGATGGCCGCCTGGGCCACACAGTTCTGATTCTTCAGCAGGTCAATAGTCTTCCTCAGTTCGTTTAGCTCAGTGTCCTACAACCCCATCACACACACACGCACACACACCCACACGTGCATACATGTAAACACACACACACACACACACAAACACAGGCATACACATACCCGTGTAAATATACTTATCCACACATGTGAACACAGACATGCAAGTACACACATGCACACAAACATTTACTCACTTACACGCACACACACACACACATACATACATACACACATATCTCACACAGTCACCAACCTTTTGTTCTGCTGTTGAAGTGAGGCTCTGCAGTCTAATGGTCATATTGCCCAGACTCTTCTCAAACGCTGCCACTAGATGAGCCTGCACACACACACACACACACACACACACACACACACACACACACACACACACACACACACGAGGATTCATATTTTCATCATCCCCACTAATATGTCGTGTATATGTCATTCTGGGGTCCCTGTGCGACTCCTGTTCGTCTGGCCATACTGGCTTACAGGAGCATGCTGGGGCATGACCCCTATCACCACGGCAACCTGCTGGAGCAGGAACCTGAACTGTGTCCCCAGCAGGGAACGACGATCAGCTGCTGGACAAACTGCTTCGCGTGTGGCAGCAGATTCCACCGCCGGGTTGTTTCCCCTTCAGGCAGAAAGACCTTTGAACTGTATTTCTGCTCGGACACCACACACTGCTGCCACAGCGACAGGGCTCACCAACGAACCCACAGTGAAATAGTCCTTTGATCTCCACACAGTCAGGAAAGAGTAAACACAATTCACTTTCTCTCTCTATCTCTCTCTCTCACACACACACACACACACACACACACACACACACACACACACACACACACAATCCTATCATATACGCCATGGTAAGTGAGCTGATAACTGAGGAGCATTCAGTACCAGATCTGGATGGCTGCCGTCAGACAGAGACAGGGGAGTGTGTCTGGGCATGTGTGTGTGCGTATCATGCTTTAAATGTCTTAAAGCAAAACTCTAAAAACAGCTACTGCTGAGAAACAATGCCAGCAGCTTACACAGAAGACAACGCCGAGTCTGTGTGTGAGTGTGTGTGTGTTTCACCTCCTTGACAGAGGAATCCCAGTGTGTAAGAGCATTAGGGTGAGTTGTGAAACTGGCACCCAGATGAGGGCAGGATGTTAGAGCACTTCAGTGGTGAGGGTACGCTGGCATATTTGTTTAAACTGAAGGAACGGAGCGAATAATTCCACTTTATTACGGAACACAACTAAACCTGACCTGTCGTTTCAAAGAAGATGAATGTAGATACTAACACTAAAGCATGTTCATCAAACACTCAACCACACACCACAAACACTCAACCACACACCACAAACACTAAGCCACACGGCAAACACTAACACAGACTGCAACAGAACCACAAACACTAAACCACACAGCAAACACTAACACAGGCTGTAACAGAACCGCAAACACTAAACCACACAGCAAACACTAACACAGGCTGTAACAGAACCACAAACACTAAACCACACAGCAAACACTAACACAGGCTGTAACAGAACCGCAAACACTAAACCACACAGCAAACACTAACACAGACTGCAAGAGAACCCCAAACACTAAACCACACAGCAAACACTAACACAGGCTGTAACAGAACCACAAACACTAAACCACACAGCAAACACTAACACAGGCTGTAACAGAACCACAAACACTAAACCACACAGCAAACACTAACACAGGCTGTAACAGAACCACAAACACTAAACCACACAGCAAACACTACCACAGGCTGTAACAGAACCACAAACACTAAACCACACAGCAAACACTAACACAGGCTGTAACAGAACCACAAACACTAAACCACACAGCAAACACCAACACAGGCTGTAACTGCACTACAACAGGTGCAGCACAAGAGTTTCTCAGTCAATCCTAGTACCTTGAAACTTTAGTAAATAGCCTAATTGCTGAGACAGTGCTGGGTTCAGGCGCTGATCGATGTCACCGGGTGGCGTGAGGAAGGGGAGGGACAGGAAGGTTGTGTGTGCACTCACGTTGGCACTCAGCTGTGTGGTGAGGGTGGACACTTTCTCCTGGGATGACTCCAGTTCCCTCCGGAGTTTACGGATCTAAACACACACGGCACCGGGACGTTAGTCACACGTAAACACACACGGCACCAGGATATCAGCCACACGCCACCACACACGCTACCAGGACATCAGTCACACACAGACAGGTACTAAAGCGCCCGAGCAGGACGACATTAAAGCAAGCACAGCATTAGCAGCCGTGCAAGCAAGACTAGAATATCAGAGTTTAGTGGTCCAAATCAAATGATGCCAAAGAAGCAGCTTACCTCAGAGTGAGACTTCTCGTCAGGCTGGTGGGCAGAAGAGCAACAAAGGTGGTGTTTATTCAGGACAAACACCTCCCTGCTCATGAGTACGCTAGCTCATGGGATATTATACTGCATGTATTCATATTCACCCAAAGGGAGAAAATACACATTAACATTAAGAGTCATCTAATACTCCCCTTTATATTATGAGCAGTGATACTAAACACACATGATGGCTCGAAGATATGCAATTATAGTATGCCGCAATACATGCAGATTCTTTATTTGAGATCATTATAACACACAACATATGTGGGTTTGGTCGTGTGACTCACCGTGGAGTACACTGAAGAGGTGTTGGACACCAGGGACAAACTGGAGCCATGCACTAAAAGACAGAAAGACAGACAGACGGATAGATAGATAGAGAGAGAGATAGATAGATAGATAGAGAGAGAGTCAGAGAGACGGACAGACAGGGGAGAGAGACAGGAACAAGTGAGCTGGGTCACTCAGGCGACAGGTCTGATAACATCTGGTAGCTGAGTGACTCAGAGATCACAACAAGACTGCGTAGGTTTAAGGAGATGCTACAACATGCTAATGGGTGGAGAGACACGTCAGTGCTTAGTCAGCTCCTGGGTGCCACAATACAAACAATATAAAATTCCACCTTATTAATGCCCTGAAGGGTTTATATATCCGTGTGTGTGTGTGTGTGCGCGCAAGTGACTCTGCAAGAACATCGTAGAAAACACTGTAAAGTAACGCGCATCTTGTGTAAAGAAAAACACTATGTAAAATAACACATATGCCATTTAATGTAACACACATGCTGTGTAAAGTAGCACACGTGCTGTGGAAAGTTATACACATGCTACGTAAAGTATCCTGACAAAAGAACCGAAGACCTCGCTGAACAGAAGAGCAACCCTTCTAAAACTGCATCATGGAGAGAAGAGACGTCGGCTCCCCTCCCTGTGAGGAGAAGCCGACCCGGACGGAGCAGCACCTCTGTCCAGGGCCCACTCTGATCTTTGGGCAGTGTTTAGAGATCAAACACACACGGGCTAGTGTGAGGTCAGACAATGCTACTGTGTGATGTTCTGGAAGCAGAATCACTCACCAAACACCTATGGAATCAAAAATACACAAAGTAAATCAAATCTGTTCACCAAACACCTATGGAATCAAAAATACACAAAGTAAATCAAATCTGTTCACCAAACACCTATGGAATCAAAAATACACAAAGTAAATCAAATCTGTTCACCCAACACCTATGGAATCAAAAATACACAACGTAAATCAAATCTGTTCACCAAACACCTATGGAATCAAAAATACACAAAGTAAATCAAATCTGTTCACCAAACACCTATGGAATCAAAAATACACAAAGTAAATCAAATCTGTTCACCAAACACCTATGGAATCAAAAATACACAAAATAAATCAAATCTGTTCGAGTGTCCTGTTCAGTCTAATATCGGGTGACTATTCGTTAAATCGCTGTTCCGGTCCAAAAGGGTCTCAGAATTTTATTTGGCACCAGGGACACACTAGGATGAACCTGAATCATGACGGACATCCCATGTCACTGGTCCTTTACGCTGCTTTTCAAATACACACTTAGAGAGTGACTACTGTTCTGCAGCATGTGCAAGTTTTCTGTCTAATAACTCAGCGTAATATCAACTTGTTTAAAATCAGTATGAAATCAACATCTTTAAAACTAGTGTAAACAGCAAGTGTAAAATCTATGTAAAATCAACCTTGTAAAACCAAAATGTAAAATCAGTGTATCACATGTAAAATACGAGTAATATAACCATGCAGAGTCACTACTCTTTAAACTGTACTGAATAACTAGTCCTTAAGGCAGTGAGACTGTATGACCTTAAGGCAGTGAGACTCTGTGTTCGGTAACGTTCGGCGTACGCCAACACCGGTACGTGCTAACTTCAGCATGTGCTAACGTCAGCGTACGCTAACGCCGGCGTGTGCCATCGTACAGCCCAGCCTAAGGCGGGCGACACTCTCACTTGTGTGACGCGTCTTTCATGTGACATTCAGTTTCTGACTAAACAAGTCTACCAATGGGCACGATGGACGCTGGAGCTGCTATCTGAGAACAGCAGGTGGTGTTGAGTCACTGCACATTTGGAATTTGAAAGCCTGCAGTGGTGGGACGTTAAGAACAGGCAGGGCCCTGGTCTGGTGCCGTTTAGAGCAGATTCAGCACCGGCAGAGTTCTGACCTTCCTCCAGCACCTCACGGAAAGATCCAGAAGCGGTCATGGTGCGGATCTTCTCGTCCGAGGACACGGATGTGTTGCGTGGGCGATGGTCACTATGTGGGTCGTGCGGACCGTCCTGATTGGCCAGGCTGCTAGAGGCACGCGAGGCTGCCAGGTTCGTCGGCACAGCCATGGTGGGACTGCCTAAGGAGGTGAAGAGTGACATTACTAAAGGTCAAGTGCCTTGGGGCACCAATCCTGTTTCTAGGAACCTTGTGTATGCACTGATACTATGTGTGCATGAGTTTGTGTGTGTGTGTGTGTGTGTGTGTGTGTGTGTGTGTGTGTGTGTGTACCAATAATGGTGAAATTGAAGCGTGTGCCGGTGGGTGAGCTGAGGGTGGAGGAAGGTGAAAATGGAGACACGCCTCCTGAAACTTGTCCGCCAGCAGAATGAGAACGCAGCCAATCACGTGCATCCTCACTCTCCCGCCCCTGTGGGAAGTGGGCGTACCTGCAGAAACCCAGTACACTGATTGGTCAAGTGAAGTTCAGACAATTCAAACACACACACACACACAGACGCAAACACAAAAGCACACACACACACACACACACACAAGTTCAGGCTAGTAACTTGTGAGTACGATGAACACACGATGAGCTGGTCTTACACAACCATGGATTTGTCAGTGCGCATTTGTGGCACCTCAACTGAGAAGCACTCAACTCACTGCAGGGAACGTTCACCCGCTCTGAACACCACAACAGCAGCCAGGTATTCATGACACACTCCAGATCCCAAACTTGTGCGGAACAGCACGTGCCCAGAGAGGCTGACCCCAACGAGTCTCACGGTCAGCCTGCCCGACCACACACAAACACCTTTACCTGTCTAGTCTGTGGCAATGTTTGGCAGCTGAAGGCGGGGCTGCAGAGGAAGGGGGCGGGGATAAGGGTAGACACAACAGGGTGGAAAAGGACACTGGATCAAAGATAAAAACAGGAGGGAGATAATGAGAGAACGGGAGAGGAAGAGAGATCCTCAGTGCCGATATAGATCTAGCTTTAATCTCGCCAACACCTTCAAGAATCATTCCTGCTCACAAAGAGCAGAGTGGTCAAAAACATTACATGCAGCTGCGGAGTGAAGACCAAACAACGCACGCTTAAAGCAGCTCTTGTGAAAGGAGGAGAGGAAGGAGGGTAGGGGGCAATTATACAATGCACACAGCAACAAACATGGTTCAACTGACACAGTTCGGGGTCTCCTTAGCGCCGCCCTCGTGGACGGAAGTGGCGCGAGGGTTGTGGAAACAGGAGGCTGCCTGGTGCCCAATTTTACCCCCAGAGAGTCTTTACATGATCACAGGTGCCAGAAGAGGGTGAAAAGGGTTTTAGAGAGGTGTGACGTAACTATAGTTGCTTAGATTAGCATTAAAACAATGAACAGTGAAGTAAGTACCACCAAAAACTTCCCAAAGCCGTTTCAAATGGAGGAAATGACAGTCGCAAAGGAGACTAACAGAATACAGAGGAAATTCAAGGAAACATTTCAAATGCCAGAGTTCCCTTTGCATGCAGGCTGCTCCAGAGGGCACACAAGCTTCCCTCTTCACAAGGTAACAGAGATAAGAAATACAAGACACCAGATAAGCCAGGAGGTTCTTGTTTTTTCTCATTACTTCATGGGTCAACTGGATGATACCATCTGCTTATCTGTGGTATGCTTTGGCACTGATGAATCAGCCAGAGCTTAAAACACTTAGAAAACACAGTCAAAGCCTCAATCGTAGCCCCTACCAAACGCACACCACCAACCCTGTCACGCTCCGCTTCTACAGACTATCCGCGCGGGACTGTGGAGGAACCTTTAGAACCTTCCTCCGCCACGTTCACACTGAAAATCTATTTAGAGAATTGATCAATCGAGTCAACAAAGGCCAATTGTCCAACTTTTGAACATCAGGGTTGTCTGCTGTTTGTTTGATCTGATCAGTCTTTCATTGGTCCTGCATGAGAACAGGGTGGGAACAGCCTGTGATCTCTCAAGTCTCAAGTCTTTGGACCAAAGCAGCTGACGGAAGCTGACGTCAAATCGCCCACGGGGAGACACGTCTGCCTCTGAACATGCTCCAACACTGTAGTAGAACTTTCTAGAGCATGCGGTGGAGGTCATTCAGCCGACGACTGCTTTATCTTCAACAAATGAGCCATTTCAGAGAGATCCGATCGTCGCCGTTCATGAAGAGAAGCTATAACAACTTATTATGCACTGGTGAATGGTGCTAATCAGATCTGTTTAAATCATCAGTGTTAAATTCCAGCACAAGAAGGCTGCATGCTGAATACACTTCATAATGCTTATCAGCTAATGGAGCCCCATCACAGCAGAATGTTATATAACATAAAGGTCCTCTATGTTATGTCGTGACTAACATTATCAGGGCCTGTTCCCTGAGTAATAACACCCTTCCAGCCATCTGAAACAAATGTAGGTCTACAGACCTTTCAGGTACGATCCATTTTAATCTAAGCCAGTTGTCAGACATCTAGAGTGGCTTTTCATATGATGACCTACCAGTGAGAATTCTCACCTGTGCAATGTGGGCGGTGACACATCTGAGTACCGCCCCCCTGCCTGTTTGCCATGCTGGTCCTGCCTCGTCAGGGTGTCCCCGCAGCCTGTGTCCCCGCAGCCTGCGTCCTCAAGTCCTGCTGGCAGGGTCCCCGTGTCTGAGAGCACACCCTTCTCTCGGTCCGTCTGGTTGGCACTGACCGTCAGGCACCGGCGGCTCTTTGGATTGGGCAGGGTGGCAGTGCCCTTACTGATGAGGCCAACGTCTACGCCACACGTGGTGGGCCGAGTAGCAGCATGGGCAGCGCCCGCTCCCCGGTTGGCACGGCTAGGCCGGGGTAGGCTCCGGTACTGGAGGGTGGTCCGGGCACTCGGGGGAAGGTATCCATCATCGACGCTGGTCTGTCGACCAATCAGGCGGGTCGTGGTGAAGCCGGCAGTCATTGGCATCTTCCCTGGAGTAGCAGAAGCAGCGGTCACCATGCCGTTCTTCTTGGAGCCGAGGGCGTTGGGGGTCGCTCGGGTGGTGGGGCCGGACGGAAGCTTCTTGCCCTCGGTGAGGGACGCCTGTCGCTGTGAGGAGGAGCGAGGGGGGCGGTTGGGCTGCGGGGAAGTGCGACCTTTCTCCGACACCTTGGCGTCGTCTGTTTTGCCTGCAGGGAGATAAATGTCATGAGTCATCAACTGTGAGCAGTGACTACCCTGACAGTTCAGGAGTCAGGACACGTCTCCACCAGCCTCACACTCCACAGACTCACAGTGCACAGACTCAGACACAGATACGTGTGCTGTACACGGACTCAGACATAGTGTGCTGTATACACAGATATCTACAGTATATATATCTAGAACATAAACAGAACCAAAGACATTTGAATATGTCAGAAGAGCCCTCTGGAACTGGGGTAACTCGTTCATGGGAGCTGTTTTCATACATACCATTATTGTGGACTTTCAGTGAGCTGCAGTTCATCAGAGCCTTAGTCTGAGGACAGGCCACGCCCACCTGGCCACTCGTGCCCCGCCTCCAGGAGCCCGTCTGTGATATTGTGGGTGTTTTGCAGCCTGTTAAGCTGCATTCTGATTTGTCTGAGATGTCTGACAGGTGACACCACTTTGAGCCAGTGTTCATCTTGACACAGCCGTCTGAACAGCCGTCTGGGCACGCGAGGTCGTTGTTATTCCAGAGGGAGTTCTGTGCAACAGCAGAATGCTTCTCTGTGTCTGTCTGAAGATGGTACAAAAAACAACAACAAAACCAAAGAATTCAGATTGCAACATCATAGACCCATCCTGCACCCAGAATCCCAACTCCACCAAAACACCAAACTGAACTGAGCACTTCAGCAGTTTCAAGCTGTTGTCCAGACGTGAGGGTCTTACTCAGTGCACGAGCATGAGTGAGATATGAGTCAAAGCCTGTAGAACAGGCCCCTGCAGGAGGAGGAGGCTCCTGCAGGAGGAGGTCTCTGTAGGAGGAGGAGGCCCCTGCATGAGGAGGTCCCTGTAGGAGGAGGAGGCCCCTGCATGAGGAGGTCCCTGTAGGAGCAGCTGCCTCATGGCAAATGGACTCTAGCGCTCACTGCTAATTCACTATTGGCTGACTCCATGGCTTTCAATTGGTGCGCTTCAAAGCTGCAACTCCTGGGTCCTTTAAAAGGTTCCCCAAATAAACAGAGCTTCTGCTCGGAAGCACCTCCCCAGACGCAACCAACCAGGATGATATCATCCGACCTCTGAGAAGGTCACTGTTCAACTGCTACTGAAAATACTCATAAAACATCATTGCCAAGGAAAGAATTTTAATGGCCCCCAGTTGTTATCAGGCCTCAAATCCAAAACACTGTTATCTCAATATTCATACAATAAATTCAACCACACAGTCTGGAGGAAGGAATGATGGAATGTAAGGGGGCTGAGAGAGAGAGAGAGAGAGAGAGAGAGAGAGAGAGAGAGAGAGAGAGAGAGAGAGAGAGAGAGAGAGAGAGAGAGAGAAATGTATGTGAGAAGTGAGAGAAAGAAAGAGAAATAAAATAGAATGACAGATGAAGGCCAGGGAGGTTGAGAATGAGAAAGAGGGACTGAGAGAAGGATTGAGAGAGTGAGACAGAGAGGGAGAGAGAGGCAGAGAGAGAGAGAGAAAGAGAGATAGAGAGAGATATGAAGGTCAGAGGTGGCAGATTTTTGGCTTGTATTTCTGCTATATTGGCTCATGACTTTATTTGAATGTTTGAGTTATAAATATATGGAACGTATGGATCATTTATGAGTCCAGGAACAGCTAGATGAATGAAACACGGCTGTGCTGCTCTGTCTGAACTAGTGGACATGCTATAACCTGACTGTATTGTTTGCACATGATATACAAATGATGCGTTTATGCTAACAGACGAACTACATCAGTGTTAGGGGGTTCAAGGTCACAGGTCATTCAGGCTGTATGCGGAGGTCAGTGGCTGGAGTGCTCAGTAGAGTCAGGAACATGGACAAAAAAGTATTTGTTTCACCAGGATGCGCACAATGACATAGTGTCTGTGGACCCCACGTGCTCGGAACTGGGCGAGACAGGCAGGTGAGTCACACCCCCCACGGCTGCCGCCGGCGCTGCCCGGGCAGAGCAGGCTGGGCCTGGATGACAGACCACCAGCCTTTACCCTAACGAGCAGCACCTGTCCAGACGCCCCTGCACAGCACATCAAAGCCTGGTGTTGGGAATCCCCAACACAGCAGATTAAAAAGGCCTTAAAAAGATCCAACTGGAAAACCACACATCACCATCTCCCACGACCCTCCTGAAAGAGAAATACAGAGGGACAACCCCCAGCAGTGGACATGTCTATGTCTGGACGCCTGTGCGTCCGTGGTACGTCTGGTCATGTACTGGCTTCCCGGCTTGGACAGCCTGCTGGTCAGGGTACTAGTCCTCGACAACAAGTGTGTTTGTGTGTGTGTGTAACACCTTCTTTACAATCTCTTTCTCTTTTGTGATATTAAAATAATTATTTGAGACACAAAACACAAACAGAACAGCGTTCTGAACATCTGCCAGTCTGATAAAAAATAAAACACAAACGGACATAATGGCTGTCTCTACAATACACGGTTGCTGTGTTTTGGTGAAGGTCTAACGTGTTTGTCTTTCCTCTGTGTAGAATGTGCATGTTTGGGTTTGGGGTCAAAAGGTTTGGGGTCATTATCACTGCTTCTGCTTTAAACAAGATCCTTTTCACATCCCTCTGTGATAATAATGTGATGACAACTGTACATTTTCTAAGTATCAACATTTTTATATTTTTTGTTAGTTTGGGGCTTTTTTGTTGTTGTGGTTGACTGATGTCTGCAATTCAAATTGCCCTTTGGGGACAACAAACATAATCTAACCTAAAAAAATGTAATCTGAAACATCTCGTCTCTCTCTCTCTCTCTCTCTCTCTCACACACACACACACACACACAGCGGTGTTCTGCTGCTCTTTTGTCCATTTCTCCCTCCGTCTCTCTTCCTCTCCGCTTTATTAGGCTGAATTGATGGTTCTGGTCCAGCTGCCTGACACTCACCTGTTCCTCTGTGTTCCGGCGCGGCCCGGAGGGTGTGGTGACGTAGGACCGACAGGACAAGCTGGTACTGAGATCATCTGTGTCCAGGATCTCACTGATGCCACTGCTGACTGAACTGCTGTCGTCCCAGCTGACAGAGGGACAGACGGGGCGGGGTTAATAAAGTACTAAAGTAAAGTTAATTCAGTAACTTCATAAAGTTAATTTAAGTACTCAAACTTAAAAGAATCATTGCATTGCACAGTGTGACTTAACTTTTATAATACAGCACTCAGGCATACGTATCATGGATGATTTACACACGCAACATTCCTCCTTATAAAATGGTGCCCTTAATCATTTTGATGTAACGCAAAATTCTAAGGATTTTATGAACCAAAAAAGCAGAAAAACACCAGAAGACTGAGCCCCTGAATCTTCAGGGGATTCGAGCAGGAGAAACAGATTCGCTTTTCCTTCGTGGTTGTGAATTTAAACCGGTCTACGTGTCTCTCAAAACGTTTGATTAGCTAATCGTCCGAATCTTTCGCTTTGCGCCGTATTATTGTCCAGCGAGAGCGCATGCGCCAGTTTCCCAACGCCGTTAGGTTGTCCAGCGAACGCCACGATTTCGGTCACGCATGACAGATGTTTTCTGTTCCAGATTAAAAAAAACTATATTTATACTGGCACGCACAACAAGGCAATCTATTACAGGACGTCCAAAATCAGTGATCCCACTGAGAAAATACCTCTTTAACTTATTTATAGGGCAGTTATAAGTATAAATGTATTGGGCAGTTATAATTATAAACTTAAACAATTTGGATTATCGTCTTTTAAGCGTAGCCTACTGAAGGAAAAAGATAACATGCAATCAAAACGGCAGATGCAATGCAGGAAAGCTTACCAAGACCACACCAAGACGAGCGGAAGAACGTGGGGGTTCGTAGCTGCGCGCGCTGAAGCCGTTTCTCAGGTCTCGCCAGCAAAGCGACTTTGACTGTCAGCACGCGCCGGCTGCTCCGTCTCCCCATTAATCACGCGCGTTAAGACTGGGAGCTAATAAACACCGCGGACTACCAAACAAACCCTGCCCTTCAGGCCGAGGTGGCACACGAGTGGCATAATCACACATGAAAACTTTACTTTGGCTTTTGTCCGACAACCCTAAAACCTAAAAAAATCAGAGTCTGTTTTGGTGACCCCATAGGTGCTATTTCTTTCGGTCCGTGTGTTTCGTGGGATTTTTGTTTGTTTGTCTGTTTGTCCATACGTCGCATCAAGTGTGATGACAGGTGCTGCAAACGGTTAACACAAAGACCGAGGTGGCCGAAGTACAATTATTAAAGTCTAGAGACACAAAGGAAGCTATTTTGAAAACACCAGTAATCATGTTTATATAAAAACATCGAGCACATAATTTTACGCACGCAAAATGACAACACGAATTTAGAACTGAAGTGGCTGGTTGGTGGCGGACTCAGCAAGCACCTCAGGTTCAGTGATTTCCCCAACACAACCTGGTACATTGGTACCACAGGGCAGCACATGGGCAGAACAACTAGTCTTTATACTGCAATGGAACGATGTCAGAGAGAGAGGGAGATGAAGGTGTGGGTGCCAGAGTGGGGGATGAGAAAGAGAGTGAGAGCAAGAGAGAGAGAGAGAGAGAGAGAGAAAAGGGTGTGGGAGAAGTGGGTCAGAGTGGTGTTTTTTCACCGATCTGAAGAATTCCATCTTCTCTCTTGTTCTAATACAGTAAGTACATCCCCTCTGCTCTGTCCAAGAACAACCACACCTTAAGTATTCATTCAACAACACGGCAAGGAGAGCATATATTAAACTCTGTTTGAAGTGCTTTCAGGTCTTGAATACAGAGGTGTTTTCAAAGAGGGAATTTCCTGAAACATTTGTCTGAAGAAAAAAAACCTTCATGTACATAAGTTAGCGACTTAGTAAAATGACTGTGGGAACACAAAATACATTATCATATATTACAAAATACATTAAAATCTCACATCAATTATACCAGCACTTGCTGAAGGAGATACAGTACGTGCGGATGAAACCCACACACAGGTAGTTGTGGAAACATCACATTCTCCTAAACTATCTTCTCAAAGTGTAGAAACCAACACAGACCATCAACACAGCCAGCCAGCTGCCCTCGTGTTTCTGAGAGCATTCTGAGCAACTTACAATCATGACCAAGTAGCAATATGAGCAGTTGGTTAAGGGTCATGCTCAAGGCCCCTGTGCTATCTCTGGCCCAGACAGAGGACAGCAGAGACCTGCTCAGAGCAGACCCCCCCCCAGGGGTCACCGTAGACCAGACAGACGCACACATGCTGCTTCTGAACTGGAGTCACTGATGTGTGGAAGACAAACAGAGTAAAGTGGAATGAACAGCGGGGATTGTGGTAATGGGTGTGTTTAACCCCATCACACAGCTCTTCACACTCTTACTGACACCAAAAAGAAATGATTTGAAATAGTCTGTCAACGATATCGGACGAAGTCTCTCCACAATAACAACAGTCTGGCTGCTCAAACTCAGTCATAAGAATAGGGCAGACTCTGACCGGCTCAACACTGTCTTGCAACACAAAGCCATTAAAGTCATTTCATTAAAATATACAGGAAAAGAGCAAAATATCAGAAGAGGTGAAATGAAAACAGCCGTCAGACGCACACGCAGACACACACACACACACACACACACACACACACACTAAAACAGTCCCACGTGGCAGAGGGAACTGTCTCCATAAATCAGGAAACAAAGGAAAATTCCTCCTCACTAGTCCAGAGCAGCGGTGACGGTGCTGGAGGAGCCGGAGGAGCAGAGGGGGGAGGTGGGAACAGCTCGGGCACGACTGCTGAAACTCAGCTGTGTGGCGGGGAGCTTCATGGCTTCACCTCCTCCTCTCCCCCTCTGTCTATCCAGCTTTCCCTCTGTCTCTCTCTGTCGTTTTTCTTACTTCTTCCTTTCTTCTCTCACTCCCTCTTTTCTTTTTTATGTCCTGCACTCACTGTAGTTCTTTCTCTCTCTCTCTTTCTCTCTGCTTGTTTCTTTCTTTTGCACAGTCAGGTCAAAAGAATAAAAAAAGAAGAGTGTTGGAGACCTGAACACACACACACACACACACACACGCACATATACTTACTCACGTCAGAAGGAACCAACCACAGGCTGAGGGGGAGTGGCCTGAGTAAGTGAGTGATAGAGAAAGAGAGAGACAGAGAGAGAAACACAGACAGAGAGAAGTAAACTGATCTCAGCAGAGTCTGAGTACAGAGAGGACACTGGCCACACTCGACTGATTTCAGATCAGACTTGCCCTTCAGTCTTATGAACGCACATTGGTATTATACACTGATCTTTATGGTCTGTGTCTGCGAGCACACAGCAGTATTTCCACCTGAAGCAACGCGCCTCAGCTCAGTAAACACACGAAACTGCAGAGCAGGTTTCCCAATCTGATTAGAGAGACAGAGAAGAACAGGCCACCTGACATCACACATGCAAAGCAGTCATACAGGTTAGAGGTGGACTGGTGTGACAGTGTGTGCTTGTGTGTGTGTGCTTGTGAGATAACAAGAGAAGTTGAGCCAGTTCAAAAGTATTGAACTAACCAATAATGACCAGAGGAGCGAGCATGCACGCACGCACTATATGCATATTTATACACACAAACCATGTCCATATTTTAATCCCTTGTCCATGTTTTAAACTGTGTGTGTTGTCCTGGTCAGTGGGGTGTATGGAGCAGACTGAATTTCACAAGGCTGTTTAAAAGCTGATTAACTCCACTGAAAAACAGTCCAATTAGTTCACTGTTTTAGCCAAAGGACTTTTTGGGGTCAGCTCACAAGGTCAGAGGTCAGGCTCCCATGAACCTCAGCGGAAGAAGAGGATTACCAAGAGACACATCTCTGTTAAAATGTTGGAGACTGTTTACCCGAGCAGGAGCGGAGACCATGTGGTTTGAGTTTGAACAGTGGCAGAGGGGTGAGTAGCTGGTGCAAACACCTACAGACATAGCAGCACACACACACATATACACACACACACACCCACACACGCGCCCACGCACACACGCACGCACGCACACACACACAGGTGAAAACACCTACAGACATAGCAGCACACACACACACACACACACACACGTGAAAACACCTTAAGACAGAGCAGCACATACACACACACAGGTGCAAACACCTACAGACAGAGCAGCACACACACACACACACACACACACAACTACAGACACAGGAGCACAGTGGTCCGACACTACATTTAAATGTTTATTGCTCTATGTATAGAGGGTTGTGGGGTTTCTCCCATCATGAAACACCACAGCTATATGGATAATCACCAGGCATGTACACATGCACGCACGCACACGCACGCACGCACACACACACACACACACACACACACACACACACTCACACACACACCTCCTCAGCCATGTGTAATGACATAGCTTCTAGTGAGTCAAATGAATATGTGGAATTCAGAATAGTTCCTATTTCTCTCTCCCTCTTTCTCCCTCTCCCTTGCTGTCTTTTTCTTTCTCCCCCTCTTTCTCCCCCTCTCTCTCTCTCTCTCACACACTGTGCACAGTTCTTCTTTTGTCCCCTCTCTCCTGAGGATTTGCATGCTTTGTCTGTTGTCATTACTGTTGTTTTGGGTTTGTTTTGTAATATGCAAAGTCTTTGGGAAAGATGTCACACAGGTGCTCCAGAGTGACCAGTGAGGTGTGTGTGAGGTGTGTCTGCACCTCTGAGTTCACTCCTCTCCCCTGATCCCCTTCCAAATGATTCATATAGAATTTGAACCTTAAAAACCTTCTCTATCACTCTCTGTCACCTTGTGGCTACAGTCACACTGCTTTCTGTGAGACCACCTTGCACATTCCGACACTGCAGACAGGGACACCAGCATTACAGTTTTTACGACTGCTAACGTGCGTTTGTCCAATCTGTAGTCACATTTTCAAAACCTCTAAACAGTGAACACAACATCAGTCTTCAGTGGCTATACAATTAGTACAATTCATGTTGTTTTTGCACAAAATGCAGTCATTTTACATGTTTCTATAATGCTTACGTTTTCTATACACACAAGGTTATCCAGTAACAAAATTCTGGATCATTTTTATTTTATTTACAAATGCTTGCACACAGAATGTTAAAAATGAAAACCTAAGATTCAAAACCTAGATGTCGATTGTCAAACTAAGTAGATAAAATAAATATATATAATATAATGTATCCAATTTTATGTTTTAAGAATATTTTTAGGCCCTCTGAGAGGGCGTAGAGGGCCCCGACGGTTCCCCACTGGTATGAGGTAAATGTGCAGCTGTGTTTAGAGTTTTGAATTGGGAAACATATGTTAGCAGTCGTAAAAAACGGTAACATCAGCACCGACACCGAGCAGGAGTGACACTGGACTTCTCTTCTCTTGGTGCCATCAAACCCAACAGTGTGCGACTGTGAGAGGGTGAGTGAGAATCTGGACTCAGGCTGCTATCCTGTGATCCGTAGGAACTCGGACGAGGCGGTTCAGGCTGTGTCTCCAGATCCAGCACTGAAGGCCACGCCTTCTCAGCGCACCGAGGTCACCAGGCACGCCTGCACATGTTAATCATTACGTTAGCAAATGACCACGCAACTTTCACCACATCAGGACATCAGTGCTTACCGTCTCTGGATCTGCACTGCAGAATGGCTAAATTTCCATGACCTTTCTGGGAGCCGTGTGGTGAGTGAGTGTTGTGGGACTGTCACTCAGACACAATCCACACCAGCGCTGAGAGGGGAGGCAACCATCCCCCAACAGATGACAGATAAGTGAGGTCAACCCCTCCAACACACACTCTTTCTCTCTTTCCATCCTTCCTACTCTGTCTACCTCTCCATTTCTCTGCCAATCTGTTTCCCTCTCTCATTCTCTCCCTCTCCCTCCCTCTCTTTCGCTCTCCTTCTCTTTCTCTGTGGCTATGCTGTGTTGTTTGCTAAGCTCCCCTCCAGAGCCGCTCTCTGGTGCCTGGCGCCTGTGTGTAAGCGGGTTGTCTGCTCCTCTCTTCCTCTTAATTTTGTTGTTCTAAATCATCTGGTGGGCCAAACAGCTCCATACGCTGTAGCTACCTTCCCTGCCCAGTCCCAGCAAAACACACCAAACCCAGTTTTAATATGTTCAAGATGGAAGAGTTTCCTCTGACCACACCATAAACACGGCAAAGCATCGAACCCAAGCAGAGAATCCCTACACCTGCTGAGAAGATCTGCTGAGCCTTCTAATCCTACAGGCTTAAGGTTAACAAGCACGTCCTCTCCAATGCTAAGCCATATGGGATTAGAAACAGAGGCTGAAGAGCTCTCCCCCAGCTCTGTCTTTGTCCTGTCTGTCTATCTGTCTCTCTGTCTGTGTATCTCTGTGTTGTCTCAGTAGCAGTACTAGGGGCTGTGAGGAGCCTGCTGTTGTGAGGGAAACCCTGACTGGTGCTACAGGTTCTGCTTGGTGTTAGCTGCTTTGCGCTAGAGGAGTCTCCAAAACCTCCAACCACAGGAAGGTTCATACGTAAGTAAATCAGGTGCAGTGCAGTAATAATGGCTTCTGGAGAATTATATTAAGAAAGTAAAACTAAAAACATTTCCATGATAACACAAATAAAAAGTAATAAAAATGTCTATCCAAAATAAACAAATCTATAAAACAGCTCCATGAAACCGCAAGCAGCAAAGAAAGCACTCTTTATCTGTCTCTCTCGGTCTCTCTCTGTTTTATTGGCATGACAAGTGTTGCTACATTTGTATTACCAAAGCCTGGACACTTACTGAACACTGAAAGATAACAGTTGAACTCACAGCTCTAAACACTGCAAAATTGTTAAGGAACAAATAAATTAATTCATAAAAAAACCCAAAGCAAATAAAGAATACTTAATAACAATTATTATTATTAATAATAATAATAATAATAATAATAATAATAATAATAACAATAACAATAACAATAAATAATCTCTCTCTCCCTCTCTCTTTTTTTCTCTCTCATGCTGTTGTGACACCTTTAGGCGTAGGTGCCTAAGGGTGTCACACCCACAGACACACCCGCACACACACACACGCACGCACCAACACTGACACACACACAAACGCACACTCACGCACACTCACGCACACTCACGCACACTCACGCACACTCACAGACTTTGTTTCAAAGGCACAGATGCAAACTTACTTCCCTGTGTGATTCTGTCTCTAGGTGATCCTGTCTCTAGGTGATCTTGTGTGATCCTGTCTCTAGGTGATCCTGTGTGATCCTGTCTCTAGGTTATCCTGTGTGATCCTGTCTCTAGGTGATCCTGTGTGATCCTGTCTCTAGGTGATCCTGTGTGATCCTGTCTCTAGGTGATCCTGTCTCTAGGTGATCCCGTGTGATCCTGTCTCTAGGTGATCCCGTGTGATCCTGTCTCTAGGTGATCCCGTGTGATCCTGTCTCTAGGTGATCCTGTCTCTTGGATGATCTTGTTTGATCCTGTCTCTAGGTGATCTCGTGTGATCCCGTCTCTAGGTGATCTCGTGTGATCCCGTCTCTAGGTGATCTCGTGTGATCCCGTCTCTAGGTGATCGCGTGTGATCCCGTCTCTAGGTGATCGCGTGTGATCCCGTCTCTAGGTGATCGCGTGTGATCCCGTCTCTAGGTGATCGCGTGTGATCCCGTCTCTAGGTGATCGCGTGTGATCCCGTCTCTAGGTGATCGCGTGTGATCCCGTCTCTAGGTGATCGCGTGTGATCCCGTCTCTAGGTGATCGCGTGTGATCCCGTCTCTAGGTGATCGCGTGTGATCCCGTCTCTAGGTGATCGCGTGTGATCCCGTCTCTAGGTGATCGCGTGTGATCCCGTCTCTAGGTGATCCCGTGTGATCCCGTCTCTAGGTGATCCCGTGTGATCCCGTCTCTAGGTGATCCCGTGTGATCCCGTCTCTAGGTGATCCCGTGTGAACACCTGCACCCTCCAGCAGTCCACTAGCTCACCAGTGTGTGTGACTGTAGGTGTGCTCATTTGTGTGTGTGTATGTGTGTGTAAATGAGGACGTGTGTATGTGTATATTTGCATGTGTGTGTTTGTACTTGTCTTCCATCTCTCCATCTCTATCTACTCATCTTCCACCCTGTCTCACTCTTCCTGAAGCTCTTGCTCTCTCTCCGTGTCTCTCTGTTTTTCTCTCCCACCGTTTGGGAGATTTCTGGGTAGGTGCATGGTTGCTCACTCCTGTGTGTGAGACAGTCCCTTAGGGACAATCTCCAAACGCAAAACTGCCGAAACCTGGAAGACAGACAATGGCTTTAAACCCCAGAGCAGGTGAGATCACTCACACATCTTTATGAGAGTGTCCCCGAGATAAATGAATGTCATAAACCTCACTCTTTTGTTTCTTCACCTATTCTACCAGCATCCACCTGACTGAAACACCCCATAGATGACATCAGTTAGTGTACAGCCATCACAACCACCCCACCCCCATTTAGAGCCAGGTAAGTGAAGGAAACACACACACACAGGAAGATCATTGGTTGTTGTAAAATGATCCACATTTTTTGCTTTTGTGTTTGTGTGTTAATGGCTCTAAAAGCTCTAAACGCATCTTTCTGAACGGTGTGAAGGATCTAACAGATTGTGTTGTAGTGGCTGGTGTCATGTGGTGACCACAACGCTTCTGTAGCTGTGGACAGGAGCTGTGAAGCAAGAGTGTGTGTGTGTGTCCCAGTTTTGCCTTTCAGTGCTCTCCCAATCCCCGGACCTCTGTCTCAGCCAGACAGACACTCATGTTTCAGGAAAGTGTTTTAAGCAGCATGGTTGGATTACACACACACACACACACACACACACACACACACACACACACACACACACGACAATGACATCATATCGTACACATGGTATGTGAATTCCTCTGTAATGTCCTGTCCATTTAGGGGTGTTCATATTTCTGGCTTGTAATGTCTGCAGTGTGTGTGTGTGTGTGTGTGTGTGTGTGTGTATGCGTGAGTATATAGGTTGATGTGTCTATGTGTACATATTGCATCTCTGTGTGTGTGTGTGTGTGTGTGAGTGCGTGTGTGTGTGAGAGAGTGTGTGTGTGAGTATGAGAGTGTGAGAGAGTGTGTGAGAGAGCGTGTGTGTGTGAGTGTGTGTGTGTGAGAGCGCGTGTGAGAGCGCGTGTGTGTGAGCGCGTGTGTGTGAGCGCGTGTGTGTGAGCGCGTGTGTGTGAGCGCGTGTGTGTGAGCGCGTGTGTGTGAGCGCGTGTGTGTTGAAACCCTCTCTCTCAGGTAAAGCATCTGCCATTACAAAAAGGAAATTGAGTTACAAAACAGAACCATACACAGAACGTTGGACTCTGCTATCTAAAATAAACAACAAAGTGATCTGGAGTCCGAGCCTGAGGGCCACCTGGAACTGGCCCGCCAACTGCAGGAGTCCAAACACACCCCAGCCCCATTACATGGAAGAAAACACCTCAGAGTAACCTCTGTAGTGTCACATTTTCCTTTGAGCATCAAACTGACATGCTGAAACACGGCTGAAAACAACGCTAGTCAGCTGAAGTGATTTAAACAACAATAGTTAATCACAGAGAACTTCATGACAGAAGGCAGGATGTCTGTAGCCTTTCAACACACGCCTGTAAGTCTGGACCCAAGGTTGTGTGTGTTTTGGGGTTTTGGGTCCGATACCCCCCATTTCCCTCGTCGCTAGCGACAGAGAAATTAGGACAGTTTCTCTCAGAACGATGTGTCTTCAGTACAGTAGGGCTAGCCTATGTGTGAAGAGACCTCGGCTTCCCTGCACATCAGTCCTGCAGAAAAATGGCTGGCTATGTAGACCAAACAGCCCATGCTGCATGCTGCAATTCTATACATGTATATTTATAGATTTTTTTTCTATATTTATAAACAGAAACAAAGTCCAAAGTCTCATACAGCGAAGCTAACCAGCCTGTAAAGCCATGGACAGGGCTGTTCCGGTCCTGTTCCGATGAACACATTCCCCGGCTCCACTTTAAAAGGGGCGTCTGCTTCCACACATGGAGATGTACGACCGGGCTGTTTCACCACAACTCCTCCAAAACCAAGTGGGTTTTCTTACATTCACTTCATGAGAATGGGAGGAGAAATGCATATCTAATCATTTATTCCACCTCCACCAACATGGGGCAGTTCACAGAGATTTTAAAGACTCCCTTAAATTATATATCATATCAAGCCCGTTGGTAAGTTTCAAAAACCTTGAGGAATTCTCAGCAGATTCTGAACCCTGAGGCATATTTCACCAGGTCTTACTCAGACAGATCAGTCAGAGTCATGAACCCGTCCCGACAGTTCCTGGGCACAGACGTCCTAGAACACACCTGGACAGACTGCAGAAAATGCCCTTATTAGGGCAACTCATGGACTGTGCCAACCTGAGCCTGTCTGTCAGAAATATATATTCATGTGTGTGTGTGTGTGTGTGGCATGCGTGTGTGTGTGTGGCATGCGTGTGTGTGTGTGTGTGTTTACAGTTACATGATTGGGTGCATGATTGTTTACATGACAAAAATAAAAGACGCTGTATGAATGAGCTATTATTATTATTATTATTATTATTATTAATAACAGTATTACAGTATTATTGTTATTATTCTTACTGTTATTAATGTTTGTTATTATTTATGATGATGAGAATTAATCATGAAAAGAACTGTAATTACCATGAAAGAATAGTTGAAGTGAAATAAATGAAAAAGGACAATAATTATAAGACTAACAGGAAGAAATAACAAATGGATAAATAATAAATGTTTCTCTCTCTCTCTCACACACACACACACTTTCTGTTCACTGTTTCTACATTTGTCGGAAAACTATCAAATGTTCAAGATCAAACATTCCAATCAAGCAAGCACATTTCTGCATAGCCATCTTGATCTCCACAGTGTTTCTCTGTCTAGAAGCTGACTCTGTGTGTGTGTGTGTGTGTGTGTGTGCATGCTGCTTTCTTGACTCTTTTCAAATCAACCCTTTGTTTTTACCAATGAGTCATGCTCACTTCAGACGCTTTTAATAATGAATAAGAGGGCCATTGTCTCAAATCAACCTCACATATGTGCATGAGAGGGAGGGAGGGAGGGAGAGAGGGAGGGAGGGAGAGAGAGAGAGAGAGAGGACTAGTGTGTTCCTGAAAAGAAACACAGTGACAGTTGCTGTGTTGTGAAGACACCTATGGGGACATTTCGAGTTTAAAGGGAAAAAATGTGGGGACATAATTTGCCTAAGGACACACATAATCTCTCTCTCTCTCTCTCTCTCTCTCTCTCTCTCTCTCTCTCTCTCTCTCTCTCTCTCTCTCTCTCTCTCTCTCTCTCTCTCTCAAATGGGGGAAAAACAAGCTGAAAACAATAAAAGGATTCTGGGTGTGTGTGTGTGTGTGTGTGTGTGTGTGGAGGTGTATGGGTGTGTGTAGGGGTGTGTGTGTGTGTGTGTGGAGGTGTATGGGTGTGTGTAGGGGTGTGTGTGTGTGTGTGTGTGTGTGTGGAGGTGTATGGGTGTGTGTAGGGGTGTGTGTGTGTGTGTGTGTGTGTGTGTGTGGAGGTGTATGGGTGTGTGTAGGGGTGTGTGTGTGTGTGGGGTGTGTGTGTGTGTGTGTGTGTAGGGGGGTGGGTGTGTGTGTTTGTGTGCTCATTATTAGAAGCTGCCCATAGTGCTGTGGGAGTCAATCACAGGGCTCTAAGTGAGAAGGAAAACAAAGGATGCTCTGTTACTATGGAGACAGATCAGCAGAACAAAGGCAGTAGAGAACATGCTTGTGAGGACTGTGTGGACCTGTCACAGAGGTGTGTGTGTGTGGGGTGTGGGTGTTGGTGTGTGTGTGTGTGTATGTGTGTGTGTGTGTGTGGGGTGGGGTGTGGGAGTTGGTGGGTGTGTGTGTGTGTGGGGGGGGGGTGGGGTGTGGGAGTGGGTGTTGGTGTGTGTATTCCAAAGTGTAGGAGAGGGCAGAGGTCAAAGGTCAGGGCCTACCTGCACACACACACACACACACACACACACACACACACACACACACACACACACACACACACACACACACACACACACACTCATATTACCTTGCTTGTTCTGTGCAACTTTACTGAAATCCTGAACTTTGCCTTACATTCTTCATTTCATCTTATATCCAAACATAGTGACTAAAGAGCAAAAATAACAATTTTGACTTCCCTGCCCCAGTAATTACAGCAATCTCAAGACACACACGCGCGTGCACACGCTCAGGCCCACATACATGTATACAGACATATGCTTGCGCACACACACACACACACACACACACACACACACTCTCAATAGCACAACAGCTCAGAAGTCATTAAAATGGTTTTAAAACCTATTACATGTTCTAATGTGAGTCCACGATCTGTCCTCTGTGCAGTTACGAACAGTTCAGAACTGGGATTAATTAGGATCAGTTATGAAAAGTTAGCAGCAGTTAGGAAGAGTTAGGAATGATTATCTAACAGGTTTATATTATATTTGAACAGAAATGTGCTGTTTTGCAAATTTCAGTATGAAGAAGGCATTGTAAAGAGTAGAGTAGGCCCATGTCTGAAAACACTCCCAGTGACTCTGCTCACACACATGCTCATTTTTCAAATATTGACTCATTTCATTCCGATAAAGTTTTGTGTATGGTTCCTTGTTCACGTAAACACTGCCTGGATTGGCTTTGACATATGCAGGTGGACTTGGGCATCTCATCCCAAGTAATAATCTGTTAAACTATAATCCTGTAATCCCAAACCTTAAAAACCCTCATAATCCAAGGGAAATGCTATAGGGAATGCAGTATGCTGTACAGACTCTGTATTGTCTAAGGTGTTGGAAATTCAAGTTACCAGCCAGCATGAATAAGAAACAGGTTTAAAGTGTACATGCAGGTTTAAGGTGTACACACACAGACAGTAGATGAGTAGGCTATAAGAGGCTATGTAAATAATTGAGGTGTTACATACTGTTACATACATTATTTACATACTGTAAATAAAGAGGTGTTTAGACCTTTTGTGCATTCATAATATTTACTCTAGACATTTTATGCAATAATGAGGTAATTACACTAGAACTTTTGAGCATTAATGAAGTATTTACTCTAGACATTTAATGTATAATGAGATATTTACTCTAGACCTTTGCTCACTCTTTTGTGTAGGAACTAAACCATGGAACACTGAAACAGTCAGTGGTCCAGTTACACACGGTCCCCTTAAATAAGATAATCACAACACAAACTGTGACGGCATTAATTTACAACTCACCCTTAATAAATGTTAATGCCTCAAATTAAATCTGATATTTTGCAGATTATTCTCAATGGCATTTTTTTATTTAAAACCCTCTGTGCTGGACAGGGGCGGACTGGGGAGAAAAAGTGGCCCGGGAGTTCCTGACAGACTGTGTGTGTGTGTGTGTGTGTGTGTGTGTATACTGTATATGAATCTATACATGGCACGTAGTGTATATGACGGCGTTTGTCATATGGACAATATTAATTCCTGCAATAATATGATTACAAAGCCACATAGTGGCTTTTAAATAGTCCACCATAAGACCACCAAACAAGTTGTTAAATAGTCCACCATAAGACAACCAAACAAGTTGTTTTACGCAAAGTGCATCCTAAAGAACAACCTACAACTCTAACGTGGGTATTTCTTCCTCTTACCTATTTGTGGTGGTTAGTTTTAATCTAAGAATTTCAATAACTTTAAAAAAACAGTGCACAGTGCTCTGCCTTGAAGACCGCCACTTGCGTCCGTGTTAACCGTGTTAAGGTAATTTGCCTTAGACGTTGCAGAGGCGACAGCAGTACATTTAAAATAACATGTTTAACATCTACAATTTAAACTGCTGTATGTTTTCGTAGTCCGGCCCGTATTTTCTGGGACAAGTTGGTTTTTTTCTGATCTCCGCTGCATACTGTCAGCCCGCACCAGCTGGCCCAGTCCGCGGCCGCGGTCCAACTCGTTCATGTGTTTACAGGCTCAGACCGCGGCCGCGCTGAGCAGGTTAGTCTGACTGGAGTGGGGGAGGTAATAACACCGTTAAACAGCAGCGTGACTACGGGCCGGGGCCGCAGTGCGCGGTAGTGGCTCCTCCACGGGCTGAGTTAAACCACCGGCGGCCCACCGGCCCACTAACCCATCGGCCCACCGGGGAAATCCCCGGTAGCAATGTATGCCAGTCCGCCCCTGGTGCTGGACTATAGAGTCTGTATAGCATGATTGTCTCTATGTGTGTGTGTGTGTGTGTGTGTGTGTGTGAAGAGAGAGAAATTAATTAAACACGGAGGGCCCTAGATAAAACAAGGCTGTAGGGAGTGGTGTCAGGGTGGAGGTGAGTGGATGAATGGCTAAGATGATGTACGGGTGGAGGGGTGAATGGATCAAAGGACTGATGGGGTTTAGTGGAGACTCAAAACAGGTTCTTAAAATCCACCCTTAGGGGAAACCCACACAGACGGATGAATGTCTTGGGGAACATGTTTTGTGCTTGGCTAACATTCCTCTTTATCTATGAAATTAATATTACTTAGTACTGCAATATCTTACACTTGTCATCATTTTTGTATTTACTAAAATTGTTGATCTAAGGATTTGTTAAGATTAATGATGTAATTTAGTGCCGGTCAGAATGAAAGGAAATGCCACTTGTCTGAAACAGGATGCCCTGAGCACACACCTATTGTAAACATGGCAACAATTCCAGGGTGAACAGGTCATTTCCTGTCATTAAGCTCCACATGCTCTGCAGGTTCTGATTGGCTAACTGGGTGGATTTAAACACCTGTCTGCTCAGGTGACTCACATAACACACTGATTGTATTTACATTATAAAGGTAGGCAATACACATCACCTTTATGATGACTGACGTGACTTATGTCAGGTCTGAGGGCATGAATGTAAAACTCATGATCAAAAACCCGGTTAAATCAAAGACTCTGGTGGTTAAATTGTGCAATCCTCTGCTTGGGGATGGGACACACCCCCTTTGCATTATCTCTGGCAAGCAAAAGACATGCAAGCAATTTGAATCTTGCAATAAATTCTGTTCGTAGCAAAAACAGGTTAGCTTCAATGGATTTATTGCTTTAAACCAAAGTGCTCAACGTCTAACAGAATTATACATCAAACACCCCGAGCCAGGGTTCTGAGTGCGGCAGCATGTTCTGATCTAAACTGGATGGTTCCTCTCTCTCAGGCATGCAGTACGGTGTCAGAGAGGGGCCATAAATTCCTTACAAAAGAAGCAAAACTGAAGAACAAAAGAAAGACAGAGAGAGAAAGAAGTTAACAAAGGAAAGTTTTCAAACGTTTCTCTCTAATTTGACAATTTTATAAAAAATTCGACCTTACTGCTCCTGAGTTCTGACACCTGCCTGGTTGCCTGGTTACAGAGGGTCAGAGGTCAGTGAGCTAGTTTGTCACAGCGGGTTATTCATTGGAGGACCAGGAAGACCCTCTGTCACTTATCTAGGTTCAGCTCCAGAGGGCAGGTAGGCTGGCTGAACTGGCCTCCCCAGACATGGACCTGCTGTCATGTGATTCATTAATCAGTGGAGCAGCACAAACACTCTTCCTCCAGCCTCCTTATTTAGTTATTCATCTTAAGGTGTATTATTCAGTAACTTCAGTCAATTATTCAGTAACTTCGCTGTTGCGTATGAAAGGTGCTATATAAGTAAACTTGCCTTGAACCTTATTAGAAACTAGAGAGAATGTGACGGTGGATATCCGCACTGGTGCTGGATCACTTACACGAGCTAGAACCCCCTTATCAGCACCACAGACTCAGTTACTGCTCCATCAGGTGCGAGTGAACGGACGCAGAACAGAGTCATCTTATTGGTTAACACACCCAAGCAGGATCTACAACCCATACACATCACACCTAGCAATCAGAGAGCCTTTACACATCACACGTAGCAACCAGAGAGCCTTTACATATCACACGTAGCAACCAGAGAGCCTTTACACATCACACGTAGCAACCAGAGAGCCTTTACACATCACACGTAGCAACCAGAGAGCCTTTACACATCACACCTAGCAACCAGAGAGCCTTTACACATCACACTTAGCAACCAGAGAGCCTTTACACATCACACTTAGCAACCAGAGAGCCTTTACACATCACAGTTAGCACAGTGCCCGGGTTTAGCATGCACATGCTACACCAGCTCAGCCTACTCTTAAATCAGAGTGATGCCATCCTGACGTTACATTGCCGGTGTCACACGGGGTATCAGAACAGTGCTGCTATGATGTGATGTCGTTGCCAACGGGTGCCCCTAAGATCTGTGGGCATATATGCATGTGCACATATCTGTCAACATTTCTAAATGTTGCTTTATTTACATTTAGTCCAACCCCCCCCACCCCCTCCCTTAGCAGTTAATGCACTTGTGTGTTTACTCTCTCCCTCCCTGAACCCATCTCCAAGGAGACAACCCGGAATATTTCCCATGACCCCCGTCTCATGCCTTCAGGCCACAAGCTACAGTCCTGTAGCCGAAAGACAAAAGGAGCCTCAACTACTTCAGCTGTCAGATCAATCACAGGAGAAGCTGACGGGGTCTGACTCTGACGTGCGTGTGAATGGACGTACCACTGCGTGTCTGGAAGACTTCAGCAGCCCTCGCTGTGTGTTCAGGTTTCAACAGCAGTTTGGGTCTGAACCTGCAGGTGTTTTGGTTCTGTCTAGCACCAGGTCAGCAGTTTGTGCAGACGTATGATTTATGATTTTGCAGCTGGCAGAAGCAGCCAGGAATTTTAAGTCAGGTACAGAAGGCTTGGGGCACGTGAGCTTAGTGTATGTAAGTCTTAGGACACGTGAGCATATGTATTAGTGCATATACATATGCGGATGCACACACACACGCACACACACACTACATCTTCATTATGGCCAGTGCAGAAGTTACACTGGGTGGCCCTCGCTGAGTGACACCAGAGGTCGAACAATCCAGAAGTGCGCAGTTGCAGTTAGGTGGCGCCCCCTGAGTGACACTGGGATTTAAAACCACTGCTTCGGGTATTTCAAATACATCCAACTGAAGAGAGCCACCTAGAGGATGACACCGAGCATTACAGAGTCATAGAGCTGATGCATAGTGTCTCTGTGTTTCCTCTTTTCTACCCTGACAATGGTATGCATGTCTGCTGCTATGTTTTGTTAATTTGCACATACACACACTCACCCGCTGGTGGTGCTGTCTGTCCTCACACTTTTCCCCAGGATGTCCCTGTCACTCAGATACCCTGCAGTCTCCATGGTAACACCCTCCAGATCCTCCACCTTATTGGACACGCCCAGGTAGTGGAGGTTGTCGACGGGGTCCAGGTTTGTCTGTCGGTGCGGGCAGTGCACGAGAGGCTGCTCATAACCACTCCCCAGTGAGGGGGCGTCGCCGGCCTGTAGACGGGGGCTGGACAAGCCTTGTCGCCACGGCAGAGCCGAAGCAGGGCGGGGACTGAGGGTAAGCAAGCCCCTCCCATTGATCTCTGTGGTTACGCAGTTATCAAAGGTCGTCTCCAGGGTGCTGGGGGAGAAGATTTAGGCAAAACATGTCAGCAATTCATGGAAACAAACATGTCCTTCCCTGCTGGAACAGCCGATTGGACTCACACAGTCAGATATCCACCTATAACTCATAGGGGCGGGGCCAGGTCTTTGATGATCACTTCCCTTTGTGAACAGAAGCTTCAGTTGAAATGACAGAAGAACTGAAAAGTGAGCGTTACAAAGGAGGCGGGCCAGACAGAACACGGGCCTTGGACATGTTCTGCTCCTCATGAATAACAGATAGTAAGAAAAGAGACGGCAAGAGGGGGAGATAAATGCTGAAAGCATGTGACAGTGTTTCCTGGGCCATGAGAGCCTCCCACCCGGGCTGAAGATCTGGGCCTTTCTTTAATTGACTTGGGAATGAAGATGAAGCTTTCAATTGTGAGGCTAAGCAGACAGCAGGGGGTCCCTAGACGATTTCATGCCTTCCCCGCATGGCCCGAATGCTCGAGACGCACATCAAACCCGCCACAGCAAAGACAAAACAACAACAGCTCCAACCCCAGTTCGCAAACAGCTCTTAATGTCAATCAAAGCGGCAGGCGCTGGCGTTTGTGAGCGATTGCAAATGGCTCGTGGTGGAGAGGTTCTCACGGGCACCACGGCGGGCACCGCACTGTGATCTCTGCGCCCGCTCATAATTAAAGTCGTGTTTTATTCCTGCCCTGTTGAACCGAAGCCATCTGCAGCCAGCAGGGCTGAGTGCACTGGCTGAGAAACAGCACTGTATGCGTTAACGCAGAGTGTCCACCAGGGGGAGCTTAGCACACACAAAATAATGCAAAAAACAATGTGAGCTGTTCAACATGTCTGTAAGTCTGGAATGCATTGAATCAAAATTGCAGTGAAGTACACAAGGTTTGTAGAGAAACAAGCAAAGTGCATCTGAATATAAATGTTCCCTTTCTTATGAGAGTAGATTAAGAGAAGTTCTGCTGTACAAAAAAATAAAACCTGAAGATAAACATTTGTTCATTTCCATATTGACAGACAGGAAAGATAAATTAAGAACAGCACTAACTCACAGCTGTGTTCTCCTTCCAAACAGAAATGTAACCACCAAAAGAACAGCGTCAGACACATACGTGCACTGAATACACACTCAAGCTCAAACACACACACACACACAATAGTCCCTCTAATGTATCCTTGACTACACCAAACTATGTCAAGCAGAAAGACTGTCTGGGTAACAGACTGACGTCTTTAAATGGTATTCAGTGTGATGAATACTGTTGTTCACACTGTGTGTGAATAGTGATGTTCACACTGAATAGATGAACATGTCTCAAAGTAAGACTGACATTGTACATTCATATTTCATTTACAATCTGTTGTGTGTGTGTGTGTGTGTGTGTGTGTGTGTGTGTGTGTGTGTGTGTGTGTGTGTGTGTGTGTGTTACCTGTGGCTGATATGTGCCGTGTGTCTCAGGCTGGACATGGTCTCCTCCAGGTTCTGTCTCAGATCAGCGATGTTCTTCACTGTCCTCAGTCTTCTGCTCTCTGGGTCGTCACCTGGGCAGAGGACACATCACTCACAGCTAACGACTAACAGCTAATGGCTAACCTCTGCCTCCCTCTGACAGGTTACAACACACAGCCTACAACCCAAACACTCCAAAAATGTGTCTCACGACCTCCTAAAACGAAACACTTGCTTTGGCTGCAGAAGGCAGGCCCTGGGGGGGTTCCTGTGGTCCTCCATCACAGAGTCACAAATACATGGTGAGCAGACAGAGCTTTTTTTCTATGTCAATCAATTAAAAAAACAAACAGCAAAACTGCATATATGAGTTGCAACTAATGGGAAAACACAAGGTAGAACGTTCCAGAAAGAAGAAGCACCTGCACTTGGTTTCAGTGGAGAGCTAACAGGAGCAGGCTTGGCCCCACCCACTTTGGCAGAATTAAGACCTTCAGGCTTAGCCCCGCCCTGCTCTGGAAGAATAACACCTTCAGGTTTAGCCCCGCCCCACTCTGGCAGAATAAGACTTTCACAAATAAACATGCACTGTGCTGAGGATGAGGATTTGGCTACATGGATTAAGTTCTACTTAACGGTCATGAGGGGACTGTAAGGAAATCAGGAGGCAAACAGACTGCAGACCACACACACCCACGCGCGCACACACACCCACGCGCGCACACACTCACGCACCCGCACGCACATTTACTCACACACATGATGAGATCATTTGTGTACACGCACATACGCACGCTCTTACTCTCATATTTCTCATAAATATCCAGCACAGTCAGAAGAATCTCTTCATTCACACGTGCGATCCCGTCCCACGCGCACGTGTGCTGGGCCAGGCGTAGCTGGCACAAGTGGCAGTGTGTGTGCACGTCTCTGTTCGCCCTGCCTCTGACCTCTCGCCGTTCTTCAGCCTGGACCTTCTCCCCTGGTGGAGCTGCACCACCCTCTCTGTAGCTCTTCGCCGCAGGCGCCTCCACCCCGGCTAAGACGCCTCTCTCCACGGCGCCATCATTACACTTCGTTTCGGCACAAGCCGTGGAACCCACAAATCCACTGCGGGTCCCAGTTCGGCCAAGAGACACGCCGGCCACGGGAAGGAGGCCGGGGCTGCTGTCTGGCTCTTTACAAGCTGGTTGTCTGTGCTTTCGAGGGTCCATAGTGCATAGTCCATACCCTGTGTTTGGGTAAGCTGTTCCTCTAAAACAAGGGATGGGTTTTCTAACAGACTCCCTAGCTGTTTGCCTAGGGAGAGTGGGTGAGGTGAAGCAAAGACTTGTGGGAACAGTCCTGCCTCTTCCCCTCATACAAGCAAAAGAGAAAGAAAGAGGGGGAGATAGGGAGAGAGAGAGAGAGAGAGACGTAGAAGGGGAGAGTGGTATGCCAGCATCCATGCCAGTTTACTACTCCTGCAGAGAGATCACTTCTAATAGCACATTGACGAATGAAACAAGAAACTGCCAACACACACACACACACACACACACACACACACACACACGCGGGTGGTCCTTGGTGACTCCTTGACAACAACAGGCTTTATCATGCAAATGCTTTCCCCTGTTGCCTGTCCAGTGCAATACTAGCTCTACGGGACAGCGGCCCTACGGGACAGCAGTCCTACGGGACAGCAGTCCTACGGGACTCCCTCAGCTGGGCACAGGGTAAGCAGGACAGGTGAAGGCTATGCACCTCCCCAGGACGGACATCACACAGGACGTACATCACACAGGACGCTTACACACTCGCAGCATGTGTGTCCTGTTGCAATTAGTATTTCCATTTCCACTCAAAACATGTAGGCTTGTAGTCTACAGACACTGTGAATATTTATTTAGCAAAGAAAAAGAAGAATTTAAATTGTGACAACAGGGCTCAAACGTCAGGAGTTCACAGGGGAGGACGTGGCAGGTTAGCGTCCACACAGCAGAAGGCCCAAACCACAACTGCCCAGCATGTCATGGCTCAGGCCTTGTTGGCCTTCACAAGACTGATGTCACCACACCGTTCACTCAGTTTCACTGCACACTAATACTTTATAGGTTCGCTGTACTCAGTAATACTACAGCTGGAGAGTGATGTGTGAGAGATGAAGGATACATACCTGCCAGGCTTTCCAGAGATGTTTTCATGGATTTGCAGTGAAGGTCTGAGCTCTCCTTCATGCCATCCTCTTCCTCCATCAACCCAAACGTATCCATGTCTGTCTGTGATCTGTGCAGCAGTACAGTGGGGATTGTCTGTGCTGGTCAGATTGGTAAAAGCATTCTCCTACATATTCCACACACACACACACACACACACACACATCCAGTATCTCACCTGTACATGAAAGGAGCAACTGTAGCCGTGTTGGGATGGCTGTAGGGCAGCTGTGGCAGTGGTAGCTGCACATTGGCTGCGTTGTTGGCTGCGTTGTTGGCTATGGACTGAGAAACACTGCTGTTTCTGTTCTGACTGTCTTTATCTTCTGTCAGTGTTGAACTAGAAGCAGAGCTGTTTTTATTCTCTATTGGACACTTGTGCATCAACACACCTCCTCCAGACCTAATTCTACAAGAACGCTCCCTTCCTCTTCCACAAGGGGGCGCCACTGAAGCTTTCACCACCCCTGAGCCCTTGCCAAGCTGTGCTGGTTTTGGTATACCACTCACTGATGAAAAAGCACCTTCTTTCTTAGCGGTTTTATTGCTTTTGGGTCCCTTGGCGATCATAGTGGGTTTCTTAACCTCAGCCAAGTCCTGAGTTTCCTTTATGGCTTTTTCATCCTGGCCCTGCTCTTGGTCTGAGCCAGAAGACGGTCTGAAGTCCTGGTCTTTCCCCTCTGGCCTGGCTTTGTCCATCTCAGCAGCCTTGGCAGGGCCCACCTTGGGCCCGACATTCCTACCCAATGTCCTCTGAACGACACTCTTTAGAGCCAGCTTTGGGCTGGAGCCCCCTGGGCTGGCAGGCTGCTGGTCGCCCAGATGGGCGTGAGGGAGAACGGGGCAAACGCTCGCCCCATCATGCTCCGAGTGCACGAGGGCGTGCGGGTCCACCAAAGAGGCACTGCTGGAGGTTCGAGAAGCAGGTACGCTTTTGACGAGCTTCAGTTTGTTCAGCATGGACTTCTGGGCGATGACTTTGGGAGGAGCTTCAAAGGTGATGGAGGAGTGCTTGATGGAGAACGTGGAGGAGGTGGCCGTGTGCTTGACGCTCAGAGACTTGCTCCTCCATCCTTTAGTGCCGCTGCTGGTGGAGCTGGTGGCTCCAGTCGTGCAGTTTGGTAGATGAACAGGAGAACTGTGAGGCCCTTGGTCACCCATCACTGGAGAGGACTCCAGTTTGTCTGAACGGAGAAGACATTAGCGTGGATTACCATGTAGTTCTGCCACAGAAAGGTCACTTTCTTACTGTGGTCTAACTGCCAAAGATCACAGATACTGTGGTCAATGTAAAGTACATGTGAACTCAACATGAGCACTACAAAACAAGCCAAAAGAAAATCAACACAAAAATTAAACAAAGACACAAAAACAGCATAAAATATACTACTTAGAAATCTACCTCTTAATAGAAAACATCATTACAATTACCAAGGACATAAACACCTGAACATAACATGACTCCCAATTCCATCAAGAGCATCAACTCACCTCATTGCCACACAGATGTGTACCAAAGCTTTACAACTGTCCTTTAGCTCTGCAGAGCCTGATAAAATGTAAATATGTCAATTTTTTATCCAAGTAAAAAGCATAGAATGACAACCTAGAAATATCGCAGTACACATGGCGAGGTCAACACACTTAACCATCTGTTAGTGACCACCTGTATGACGAACTCTTACACGAACCATACATCCAGAGAAATGGGGAACACAACCGGCAGGACTTTAAAATTCAAAGCCAAACTGCTCGTGGGAGTTTGTGTTTGCGTCAAGTCTTGGGAGGGGCTGCTTTTCAACTGAATGAGCACTCAGAAAATGTGCCAGTGATGAATCACTTTAGGAAATGTCTGAGGACATGTTTTACATTAAAGGTATTAAATGGATTCACTTCTCTTTCCTTCTTTTTCTCTCTCTCTCCGTCTCCGTCTGCTCTTTCTCTCCTTTTCTGTCTTCTTCTCTCTCTTCCATCCCTCCCCTGCTCTCACCTTGAAGCACGTACTATAGGACTGTATGTACCATTTAATTCAATATACAATTCAATCTATTGCTCTATCTAGCCTAACAATTCAGACTCTTACCAACAGACCCTACAGAATGACCTCCATGTGCAATTTGTCTAATCTCCAGAGAAATCCTTCAAATCCAAACAGCTAAAATGTTATACAGAGTCTTGGAGGGCAGCGCTGCACACTGGAGCACACTGGAAATAACAGTAAAGGGTGTGTTCCAGTAGGAAAACCTCAAACTACCACACTAACCAGTAACCAAACACACACAGAAATGAAGGAACACCTTTGAGAAATACAAACACACACAGTAGTACAAACACACAGTAGCCAGGGACACACACAGTAACCATGGACAGGCACAGTAACCGTCAGCATCTGTCCTTTAAGCAGCTACATTGGAAAGCAGCATTATGGGAATGGGAATGGGCTCACAGTTACACCAGAAGTGGGCGATGTTACACTACTAAAGGAGGCCCAAGTCTCCAGTTGTGAGTCTTCAACATGAACATTGATGATTTCCGAAGAAAAGCTTCACACAGAGGGCGGGCCTAAAATCTGCTGGGTGCAGCATGAACGCAGTATCATTCAGCAATTAAGAGCATAACGACCTGTTGTATGCAAGACAGACTCAACACACATGTGCAGAGCCTGTGGGAATACACGTACCCGGATACATGAGGTTTGTGGATGTTTTTAACTGGGTACGTTAAATGTACAAAAGGTGCACCTATGTTTATAGGTAGGTGTGTTCCTGCTAAATACATTCAGTTGAGCAAAAATAATTTTGAGTTTGAATGAATTTCAGTTGCTATGCTCTTCTTGAAGTGAAGTATGTGGGAACAGAAAGAGGTAGGAATATTTCTGACTGACTGACTGGAGTGGGTCTGATACATGTCCAGGGATGGAGTGGAAAACTCAGCCCGGCCCACTTTTTCCATGGAGAAGGAATTTGAATAAATGAAACTGGTAAAACTGGCCATGATGTGTCTGCTCCAAGAGTGAAAAACAAGCAGACAAAGGAAGCCCAAAGCAGATGATTTTCAGGTGAGATTTAGTGTGATATGTTACCAAATATGTGATGCATTATACAGTTAAGGATCCTGATTACCTTTTTACATTTGACTTTAACCTAAACTAGATGAGAATTGAGGATTTAATTGAAGTGTTGGAAAAAATCCCAGGAGGGGTCAAAGTTGTGATGCGATCCTTCCACTGAGGGAAGAAGCGCGGGGTTTTAATAATAACGAACCCAAATGCAAAGCCATAAAAGTAACGAACTGAGACCTCCGTAAAAACAGCATGGGAAGCGAGACAAAAGAAAACACGCTGAATAACTATGGTCAGTCTGTTAGATTTGGGGTGGAACCCAGAGGACAGACTGGCCTTGGCTCCAAGGAGGTCAAGGAATGCTGCCCAAAACCTGCTGGAGAACTGGGGACCACGGTCAGATACCACATCCCGGGGAAACCCGTAGTTTCTCACAACATGGTTCAGGAGCAAGGAAGCAGTTTCATGGGCCGAGGGGAGTTTGGGCAGACAGATGAAGTCCATGGATATGTGGGTCCATGGTCTAGAGCAGGGGTGCTCATTACGTTGATCGCGAAGGAAGTGTCGGTCGATCGCGAAGGAATGTGCGTAGATCGCGTCACATTAAAAAGTAGTAGATTACTCGCACATCTGCACTGACGGTTGTATTTTGATTGACATTCACGGTAGCCAATCTACTCAACAAATTACGTTCGCCACCCTCACTCAACAAATTTCGTTCGCCACCTCACAACCCCCCACCCTCCGGTAGATCTTTCTGACTTGGTCATCTTATAAGTACAGTGGGGAAAATAAGTATTTAGTCAGTCACCAATTGTGCAAGTTCTCCCACTTAAAAATATGAGAGAGGCCAGTAATTGACATCATAGGTAGACCTCAACTATGAGAGACAAAATGTGAAAAAAAAATTGAGAAAATCATTTTGTCTGACTTTTAAAGAATTTATTTGCAAATAATGGTGGAAAATAAGTATTTGGTCAATAACAAAAGTTCATCTCAATACTTTGTTGTATATCCTCTGTTGGCAATGACAGAGGTCAAACGTTTTCTGTAAGTCTTCACAAGGTTGGCACACACTGTTGCTGTTATGTTGGCCCATTCCTCCATGCAGATCTCCTCTAGAGCAGTGATGTTGTGGGGCTGTTGGCGGGCAACACGGACTTTTAACTCCCTCCAAAGGTTTTCAATGGGGTTGAGATCGGGAGACTGGCTATGCCACTCCAGGACTTTGAAATGTTTCTTACGAAGCCACTCCTTTGTTGCCCTGGCAGTGTGCTTGGGATCATTGTCATGCTGAAAGACCCAGCCACGTTTCATCTTCATTGCCCTTGCTAATGGAAGGAGGTTTGCACCCAAAATCTCACAATACATGGCCCCATTTATTCTTTCATGTGCACCGACCAGTCATCCTGGTCCCTTTGCAGAGAAACTGCCCCAAAGCATGATGTTGCCACCCCCATGCTTGACAGTTGGTATGGTGTTCTTTGGATGCAACTGTAGGTACCATGCCTCCACAGACAAAGGAAGGGGGGGTGCTCCCCCTAGGTGCATGGCCCACGTCAGGACGGATGTGGAACTACGTCATCAGACGAATCCCCTTTAAAAGGGGGGATCCCCCTTTGTTCGTTCTCTCTACCTGGCTGCATCAAAGTAGCTACCTAGAGACAAAGAGCGCGCACACCTTCGGGAACAAAGCGGTATTGGTTCTGCACTCGGACCCCGTGCAGCACGCGAGCGACGCAAGAAGTAACTAGTTCGCTACTTTTATTTCTTTTGCGGAGTTCGCTAAAACCAATCGCTTCAGCTAGCCGACGATTAAGAACGGTTTGAACATTCGCGCGACGGCCGGACCTCCGCGAGTTCATCTTAACGTCGACAGCGACCACTTCCCCGGGACACCACGCAACGGACCATCGAGGGACCGCCGATTGAACGGCCACCACAGCTTCCCCTGGACGGAGCAACGCGATCCAGTGGAACCTTCTTCACGAAAGCGCACGAAGGAGTCCTCCTCAAGAGGCTACCTGGCCTACTGCGCGGGCCGCGGACTGAACAACTCAAAGTAAGACTGTGCGTCTGGGCAGACTTGGAACAATATCTTGTTTTACTGTTTTCTGTGTGCTTAGATCGATGCTTTGTGAACGCTTGTTTGCAGTGGTGTTTATAATCACGTTCATGTTAAACCGTACTCTGTTTAAGGCTTAAAGAGATATTCTGTTCAAAGCTTAAATAGGTATTCTGTTTAAACTTGTTCGGTTATTCACACTGATTCTTTTATTTCATAGTTAATACTTAACTCCTCGTATAACTGTTAAACGTGTGTCCCACTATACGCTCGTTGGGGCTGTATAGTGACCGACGATACCGTGTCTTAGTTGGAGGAAATTTGCGTTGTGTTTGTGGCTGTAGTGAGAACTCGGTTTAAGTTTCGCGCCATCGAGTTTCTCTTTGTCTCAAAGATCTCCTCCCCCATACGCACGTACACACGCACGCGCATCCGCGCGCACTCGAATACACGCACGCGCATCCGCGCGCACTAGAATACACATCCACACACACACTAGCCTACCCTCCTGTCCCCTTTGTTTGCTATGCTTTTATTATTATGCTTTGTGATCAATAAATGTTTTTAATGTTTAAATACTGTCGTTTGAGTCGTTGTTTCTCTGTTACAACCTGAAGCCAGAACTATTATTTGAACTGTAACCTTCAGATTTATAGTTTGTTAATCAAACAATTTGGGCTACGGGAGTTGACCACAATTAGTGGCGACCTTAGTTAAATGAGTTTATACAAAATTTGGATAAATTTAACACGGTCTGAACTCCCACCATTTCGTAGGTAATTTTATGAGACTGATTACTAAATAAATTTGGCCAGCACCTACACAACTCAGCATTCACTGTCCTCCAAACACGACGAGTTGTGTTTTTACCAAATAGTTCTACTTTGGTTTCATCTGACCCTATGACATTCTCCCAATACTCTTCTGGAACATCCAAATGCTCTCTAGCAAACTTCAGACGTGCCTGGATATGGACTGGCTTAAGCAGGGGGACACGTCTGGCACTGCAAGATCCGAGTCCCTGGCGTCGTAGTGTGTTGCTGATGGTAGCCTTTGTAACGTTGGTCCCAGCTTTCTGCAGGTCATTCACTAGATCCCCCTTGTGGTTCTGGGATTTTTCCTCACCTTTTTTGTGAACATTTTGACCCCACGGGCTGAGATCTTGCATGGAGCCCCAGATCGAGGGAGATTAGTAGTGGTCTTGTAGGTCTTCCATTTTCTGATTATTGTTCCCACAGTAGATTTCTTCACACCAAGCTGCTTGCCTATTGCAGATTCAGTCTTCCCAGCCTGGTGCAGGTCTACAATTCGGTTTCTGGTGTACTCCGACAGCTCTTTCGTCTTCACCATAGTGGAGTTTGGAGTGTGACTGTTTGAGGTTGTGGGAAGGTGTCTTTTATACTGTTAACGACTTCAAACAGGTGCCATTAATGCAGGTAATGAGTGGGGGAAAGAGGAGCCTCTTAAAAAAGAAGTTACAGGTCTATGACAGCCAGAAATGTTGCTTGTTTGTAGGTGACCAAATACGTATTTTCCACCATTATTTGCAAATAAATTCTTTAAGTCAGACAAAATGATTTTCTCAATTTTTTTTCACATTTTGTCTCTCATAGTTGAGGTCTACCTATGAAGTCAATTACAGGCCTCTCTCATCTTTTTAAATGGGAGAACTTGCACAATTGGTGACTGACTAAATACTTATTTTCCCCACTGTAGCTCGCAAGCTGAAAACTTGTGGGCACCCCTGGTCTAGAGGGAATACAGTAGGGAGAGGGTGGAGTAACTCGCTGGGCTTAGACTGAAGGGTTTTGCCGTGGTTACAAACATCGCAGGCCGCCACGAACCCTCTTACCTTCTGATCCATGTTGGGCCACCAAAATCTCCTTTTAATATACTCGAGGGTCCGCTGTGCCCCAGGGTGAGCCATAAAACGAGAGGAGTGACCCCAATCCATTACCTTACGACAGACGGTCGAGGGAACACAGGCGACCTACAGGCCCATTACCAGGATCGGGTTCCCTGGTAAGTGTCTTTTTAACTATTCCTTCTATCTCCCACTGGATGGGAGCAACCATGATCTTTGGGGGGAGCACGGTCTCAGGGACCTGAGGTTTAGGCTTGGGTTCCCATTGCCTGGACAAAGCATCTGGTTTGGTGAGGACAGGGGCGGGCAATAGGACAGCGTGAAGTCTAAACGACCAGAGAACAGCGCCCACCTGGCTTGTCTTGGGTTGAGACGCTTAGTTTGTTGCAGGTAAGAAAGGTTCTTGTGGTCGGTCCAAACCACAAAGGATGATCAGCCTGATCCACAGAGAGGTCATGAGGGTCTTTCTGAATATGTTGCCACCTGAGATAAAACATTATCTCAGCATGAAAGCAACTGTCAAATTCAGTCTGCTATTGTGGGTGACTCCCTAAAGCAGGTGAAGGATTAAAACATTTAATTTATTCTATTATCATTATTATTTTCATAGTTGATGTCTGTAATCACTGATCACTGGATTTATAAAATCTTGTCAAGTTCTCTTGCACATGTTGTTGTTACTCTAGATCAGGGGTACTCAACTAAATTTGTCCGCGGTCCAATTTTGGCAGATACCTGTGACCTGAGGTCCGGTGCGGCGGGGGGGAGTGGGGGGGGCGAACGTAAATTGTTGAGCGGGGGTGGCAAACGTAACACTCGTGACGGAGTGTTTTTTCAATAGCCCTGAAATAAATGCTTTGGTTTTTTTTTTTGGTCCGTATCCAGTTAATCAGGAATGAATCTCTTCTGGAGATTTATTACAGTGCTGACCTGTACGAAACGTTTACACTGTCTGGAAGCTCCATAGAGGACGTTGCCCAACACCTGATGCTTGCGGTTATGAGCAGGATGCAGGGTTGTCTGGAACTCTGCATGTTCACAAGCTGGTTAAGTGACGGGCGAAGTTCTCATTGATATTCATGATGAGCTGGAGGAGTTGCTGCCTTCTGTCACAACGGCAACAGTAGGAGCAACTGTTGAGAACATGCTGAGCATCTGTAGTGAGGGAACATCAAGTGATGTTGCTGGAGACGTCTCAGACAGACCCCTGTGGCACTTCCTACAGTCTGTGTCTGAACACATCAACTCTGCAACTACAGGGCCGTCCACTTGTGCTGCTTCTTCTAGCGTGGCGAAAGTCGAGCTTTCCAGTGAGCAGCAAGCTACGTTTCCCATAAAGGACAGTTAAGATGTGAGAGTCGCCCCACCGAAACCAGTGAGACATTCTAAGGTCACGCCAGGGTACCAGTCCTTTGCTACACAAATCAGAGAAAAAGCATCATCCCTGACTGAATGATCTTTGCAGTTGTTGGAGTACAGCAAGCAAAGACCTCGTAGTGAAAGGGTCTTGGAGAGCATAATTTTCAGCAGTACAAATGAGGATCACAATGGGGGCACAGACACTGATAAGGTGAACACACACAGGCTCTTTGGAATGTCCTGTAAGACTTTCCAGCTCGAGGCTTCCATGATGGTTACAGATGTCATGAGTGAGATTTCAGAGCTCACCAAAGCATCACAGGCCATCAAAACCCTGGACTCAAGCTTCAAAAATACATCTTGAGTGTCCCAAACTTCCCTCAAAAGTAATGCATTTGCCTCAGCATTATCAATTGTCAATGGACTAACCTACACATTCAGACGTACTTTTGAGGATTTGTTTTTAAAGATAACTCCTCCTTCCACTGACCCAGCACTGTACACATCTCAAATACAGCTGGTGTTAGAAAAGGCCCTGAGGTCCACCCAGGGCAAACTTAAGGAAGGTTTTGTGACAAACTTCCTGATGAGAGCTGATGCAGATATTCCAGCCCAATATCCTGCACCAAACCTCACACTGATTCTTCTGGGAGCGCCTCTGTGATGGAGGCTGACTTAGAAGTGCTGCAGTCTGTAGAGCGCTGCAGCTCTGAGCTGACAGCTGTGATTGGCCACACTGTGATCAGGGACTTCACTGACATCACCCCTTCTCAGACAGAGCAGGACCAACCAAGCTCTGATCTGCAGGGTGCCTCACAGACATTGGATATGGGGCTGGAGAAGAAACCTTCTCGTCGGCGGTTCAGATTTCCAAGGTTCCTGAACCTCAGATTCAAGGTATCCGTTTTATTCTTTAAAATGTCTTCCATTTCCTCCCTGTCACAACATTAGCTTTAGACTCCGCTCTTCTGAATGATTTTTAACTGTACATTTGTTACTATCAGAATCATATTTTGAGTGACGTTAATCAAATTGTCTCCTCTTTGTAAGGAAACGGACAACGTGTGTGCACTCAGAATACCAGATGGCGGACAAACATATTCCAGATGGTACGAGTTTGAGTATTTCTATGGTGAACGTTAATTGATGACAGTAGGCCTCTCTCCTCTTTTGCAGGTCTCCTAGTGCTGTAGCATCATCATCATCATCCTCTGACAAGACCATCCCTAAGCTCAGGAGAAAGTCATTCTCTACCAGACTGGCAACAGCTTTCTAAAAGATCTGCAGAACAACTACTTAGGTGACTGTAGGTTATTCAATTAAAATAAAAAAAATAATAAACAGACTGCTTCTTTGTGACACCAAGAGCATCACAAGACATTATGAAACAAAGAATAAACATAATTAACCAGAATATGGACAGAATCCCCCTAAAAAGGGCTGTATAACAGACAAACACCAATGACAGGACTCTATTACAGACATAAAGACAAGCAACATGAATGACAAAACACAGGGTATTAATACCTTAAACTAGACCTGGGCCCTTGGGACACATCCGGCCCTCTGACAATCTTTGACCTTTGAAAAAGTGCAGTGATACAGCCCAGTTACTGATCTATATATGTGGAGCTGTGGTTTTTTTGTAACGCGGTGACTTGCTGAAACAGTAGCCACCACGTGATGACACCGAGATTAAATGGATCCAAGTGCCGGCTTGCACTATTAACAATAAACGCTGAAGAGCGTGTGAGGCAGGCCGACACAGCGAGACAAGAAAAACTCAAACTTAAATGAGGGACAATACTCAACATGCAAAAGAGAAAAGAAACTAAAGACACCAGAGGAAGTATCTGGCTGGCAGGAAAACGCAAAAAAAAAAAACGTATAGGAAGAAAAACAGCAGGGGGAAAACTTGAGGAAGGCCAGGGAGCGGCGCAGGAGGTAAGTACTCGAATAACAGCAGGAGACAGACCAACAAACATGAGAGAAACTGGTGGTGAAACACCAACGACCACAACCGGGAACCAGACCAGAGAAAGGGGCTGAACAACGTGAGGCATAGAGACCAAAACAGTTCAACAGTGATCCGTCACAAGTCCCTTCCTTAAGTAGGGGTGACGCCAGGTGTGACAGATCACTGCTGATTGCGGAGACCCCGCCTGGAACTGGCTCGTGGACTCCTCCTAGTGGTGGTCCGCGGAGTCGCATCTGAGCCAGCCCTGACATTTTTTAACTGAAAAAAAGTACTTTCTAAACTAAGCAATCACAATTCATTAAATAATTATATAATCCTGTTCTCCAAATTTTCGTTGTATCATTGTAATGTTTAATTAGGAGATTGTATACTGTATGCAGCAGGGCCGGAGTGGGACACTTTTTCAGCCCGGGAGTTTCATGTCCAAATCCGGCCCAAAATTATTTTTCCCTCCCAATCGGCCCAAACTAGAGACTGACATGAGCCGGCCCATCGGGAATACTCCCGAATCTCCCGATTATCCAATCCGGCTCTGGTATGCAGTATATATGTATTATTCCGATCTGAATTAAGTATATTACTCTGGCCCTCTACAATTGTTCTAGTTTCTCATATGGCCCCTTGGGAAAATTAAAACCCACCCCTGCTCAAGAGGTACTGACTCAGAGAGTGAGTGTGTGTGTTTGTGTGTGTGTGTGTGTGTGTGTGTGTGTGTGCAGAGGCGGACGAAGTACTCAATTTCATTACTTGAGTCAAAGTACAGATACCACTGGTCAAATGCTACTCCAATACAAGTGAAAGTTGCATGTTCAAAATCTTACTTAAGTGAAAGTACTTGCTTTTAAAAATACTTAAGTATTAAAGTACACCTTCCTTCACATTTGTAAAAACGTTTAAAAGTATTATACAACCTACCAAATCCATTTTGGGCATAATAATCATACAGTCTTTGATAATAATCCATAAGGCATATTCCAATGATGTACATCATTCAGGTAGTGGTAGCAGAAAAGTTTTAACCTACATTTTAGTTTAAGGAACAAAAACATTTTCTAAAACCATAATTCACTGATTAGCCTAGCCTAACCTGTTTAAGCAAATTATGTTACCATATTAAAAGTCAATAATAAAATGACGGTTTTCTCTCTTTGCTAGTTAGGTATTCAGTCATCCAATACAACATTATGCTACAGTCAATATTAACAAAGACAAAGTAAAATTAGCAGTGCGGCATCTTGGTAGTCTAACCTTGCCACAACCTTTTGCAGTATGGCTAAAGCCCGCCAACTCCATGCCACCCAACATGCTAGCAAACTCTTTTCAAACTAGAAATCACAGCCACATTAGAATTATTGACATTACACTGACATTAGAATGGAAACATTATTTGACAATATTTGATTAACCCACACGGTTTCCCTTATTGATGTTTCCGTAGTTTGCTTGCATAGTTTTCCGTAGTATTACTTGCCAATATAATGTTAACATTATTTATAGTTATCCTAGCAGACCTAGCAGTGGAGTGAGCAGGCAGTCATTTCACTAGCCTTACTGCAAAGCTCCTCTGACTACATAGAAAATGGTCACTTAACAAAACATTTAGGCTGCATATAATATGCTTCCTCAGGTGGGACAGTGAATTTTTGTATGCAGTGATAGCCTATAGTTTGTTTTTGGCAAATAAAGCATGCATTTAAAATGATAGGAATGATTTATCCGTTCAGAAAACTGAACATTTTGTCGAGATACGGCCATGGGTACAAGTACTTGAAAAAGCATGCCAGGGTTGCCGGTGTAACCTGGATTTTCTGAGCCCCAGGTTATTTCTGCTTTATTTTTTTTTATTGCTTTACGTAGTTTAAAAGACCATGGCCCTTTAAATATAAATTCATTATTTTTAGAAAAAAAGGGAATCATTTGAGTAGAGATGCCAGCAGTACATATTAATGTCTACTTTAATTTAGATTTGTAGGTTGTCACGTGGGCATTCAGCGCGCGAATTGATAGGGATGATAGACGTCTGTGAGTTTTTTCTTTCTTTTCCTTCTGTCAGCGCATTGTGGATGCAGTTGCTGAACGCAAGAAAAGTTCAATATAATTTTATAATAGTTCTGAGAATTCGTCACACCTAGGAATTCGGCGATTTATCAGACGCTGACCCAAGAGAAGGTGATCGATCTGCAGTGATGCCGGTAACGCGTTACTTAGTAACGCGTTACTGTAGTCGGACTACTTTTTTCAGTAACGAGTAGTCTAACGCAACTACTATTTAAAAACTAGTAGTCAGATTAAAGTTACTTATCTAAAACATCGTGCGTTACTATTTCTGCATTTCGGGGGAACGTAGGTTATATTTATTCATTCTTATTTTTTGGCTACACGTTTCTTACGCGGTTACGTCATCTCTGCTCTGCGGCGCCAAAGTCAGATGGAAGGAGAGGTTCGCCTTTAGCAGCTGGAAATACAGGCATTATTTTGATTTTATTTCGGCTAAGGAAGACAACATTAAGGTCCGTTGTACACTCTGTCCTGGCGACAGAGTGCTGTCTACTTTCAAAAACACAACGTCAAACCTGAAAAAAAAAAAAAACCGGGGCTTGGCGGCGAACGTAAATTGTTACCGGGCGGGGTGTAAAATTGACTAAATTCAGTATTATATCGCGATCGATCGATCGCCGGTGGTTGGCGCCAGATCGAACTAGTAACTCATTGAATCATAGATGTGGATCAGAGGTAAATAAACTGGATTTTTTTTTCGGCGTGAGATATCGGAAGTGTGGCGTAAGCGTGTGAAGACAGTCAAATGCGTGTGTCTCAATGCGTGACAGTTGGCAACCCTGTAAGTGGGCGGAGTTGAACAGAAAGACTGTCTTATTTATTTATTTAAAAAACATGTAAGCCTATTTCAAGAAAAAGTTTACAAATGCCAGTGTCATTTTTGATGTTCCGGTTAAAATACATGTCAATAAAGTGAGTATTGGCAGAACTGGTAGTCATTTTCATGTTATAGGGGCGGGGGATCAGCCTCTGCTGAAAGTAACTAAAAGTAATCTAACTTAGTTACTTTTAAAAGCAAGTAGTCAGTAACTTAACTGAGTTACTTTTTAAAGAAGTAGTCAGTAGTCAGTAGTCGGATTACTGTTTCAAAGTAACTATGGCAACACTGTCGATCTGTGACCAAATAGGACAGCGTAGGATTTTGGATATTTTTTTTTTTGAGCTACAGATTTCTCGGTGAGTAATGATAGGCTATATTAGCAAGTTAACTCGCTAGCAAGGTGCTACACACTAAAGAGAGAATTAGAATTGGTTTCATTACTCTCGTTATGAGCATTCTCATTAAAACCAGTCGAGAAAAAAATCTAGGAATGATGGAGTGTGACTGAAGCCTGTGCTTTGTTAATTCTTCAGTGTGGGTTATCAATTTATTTATGTTTAAATTTCATGTGGCTAAGTTTTAAGTGTATAGAGACCTTGAAATAGCGCTTTGCACTGTCACGGTCCGAGAAGTTAATGTAAGAGCCATGTGCGAAGGGAGAGATTTTATTTTTGAAATGTTAAATGAATCCATGTTCAATGTATAGAGTTATAGCGGACATTAAGAGTTATACGTTAAGTAAAGTGGATGTTGTGAAGCAGCGACTCGTCTGCTTGTGCATATGTAAATGGTATTGTTTGTACGGCTTTAGGCTGGTTTTTTTTTAGAGTCCTTTGATTGGGTTCCCGGTTCTTCCGCCATTTTCTGCTTCCTTCAATCTGCATCTTCGCCGTTGCCACTTGCCGTTGGGAGGGAAGAGTCAATCCACATCTTCATATTCTTCTCCATTGCAATACCCATCTCGGACATTCACAGTGGAAAAGGGCGGTAGGAATTTGGGTACCCCAGGTGATTTTTTTTTAACTAAAGGGACTATTTTATTTCATTTTTTATATACCTGAGATCTCAGACATTTTTTTGTTTCAAGAAAAAATACATTTAATTGGCCAAATAGGATCCGAACATTGTCATTATACAAATATCTGTGTATTGCAAATTTAACATTGGGTAGATAATACAAGAGATGTGGTAATTCTGTTTTGTTTATTTATTTACTTTTTTGTCCAGTACTCATTCTTAATTTGATTTTTAATTTAATTTTCATTGTGTTGCGAATGCCTTTATTAATTCAATACATTTCTCTCAGGTTATCAGTCTATTGCGTATGTATGGTATTTGTGGTGGACCTTACAGGCCTAATTCAGTAATTAGGCAGGTAACTCACAGCAGTCTCCTCATTGAACCTACATGTGAAGCCAACCCTTGGTTCTTAGGTGATACTCAACACTGTCTTATAGTGACAGACGCAAGGGTGGGGTTACAAAGTGGCGAGCCAGCCAGGAGACTGCTGCAGTTAAGCTAGATCCCACCCCAAATAGAAGAAAGAAAATAAATAAATATTTAATAATAATAATAATAAATATTTTTCAAGAAAAAAAAAAAATAATAATAATTAATTAATTAATAATAATTAAAAAAAATTTATGTGCAGGAACACAGCAGGAGCTTAGACTCAACCCATTGTCAAAATATTATTGAGATAGACCCAGACCATTGTTAAACCTTAACACCTGATAAAATGGATCTGTGCAACCAGTTTGATGTACATGGACCTAGTAGCCTTTACATTACAGGCATAGATGAACAGTACACCGATGGTGAGATAATCGACTTCTTTAAGGTTAATGGAGATGTAAAAAAAATAGTCAGGGTTCCTGACGTGCCAGATCAGCCGAGGGCCAGAGCCCTTGTAGAGTATTCATCAGAACGGTCAATTTTGAGGCTCGATCCTGCAAACCTTGGCCAGGTACCTAGCCCTGGTGATCCCAACATTACCTGGCATGTTAAAACCATTCGCGAGATGTGTCAAGAGGAGCTTGGTAGAGAGTTAGCCCAGAGATGTTTAGCCGAACTGAGCACTCTCGCTGGGAGAAGTAAAGCTGGTTTTTGGCATATGCTTCAGCGGGAGTTAGGACCAGTCCAACCTGACGCTGCCCCCCTCCCGAGCCCTGATACTCACCTCCAGTTGTCAGATACTCCTACACCCAGTAGTGACAATAGAACAACTGATGGGGATCACCCTGACAATGCTGAGCCAAGCCGTTCTGATCCAGCTCCTAATGCTCCCTGTCTCAGCTCCCCTACAAGCTCTCCATTTCTGAATGCAAGTGCCATCAACCCACCTCAAGTCCAGAAAGTTATTGTTGAGCATTTCATTCGTAATGAAGCTTCACCATCTAACTTTAGTCAGAGCAGAGTCAGAACCTTTTCTGGGCGGCTTCCCAAGCCAAATGGCGAGGTTGACTATGATGCCTGGCGCACCCAGGTAGACCTACTCCTCAAGGATGTTTCACTATCGGATTCCCACAAGGTGAGAAGGATTTTGGAGAGTCTGCTTAGCCCTGCAGCTGATGTGGTCAAGCCACTTGGAACAAATGCACCACCTGAAGCTTACCTCGTTCAGCTTGAATCTGCTTTTGGGGTGGTAGAGGATGGTGAAGAACTCTTTGCGACATTTTTGGGTTCAAACCAGAATTCCGGGGAGAAGCCCTCTATCTACCTGAACCGTCTCCAAACGCTTCTTACCAAAGCCATCTCTAGAGGGGGGGTTTCACCTGGTGAATCAGACAAGTATTTACTCAGGCAGTTTTGCAGAGGATGTTGGGACCAGAGTTTGATCATTGGCCTCCAACTAGAGCACAGGAAAACTAGTCCCCCGTCTTTTCCAGAATTACTGTTGCTATTGAGAACAGAGGAGGATCGGCGGGCTGCCAAGATGGACCGAATGAAAAAGCATCTGGGAAGTACAAAGGCTGCAGCACATGTTCACTCAGTCTTGAGTCTACCAGTGTTTGATGAGGAACCTATTGCCATAATTCCCACAAAGCCTGATGTAAGTTCCAAGATTGAAAGGGAAGTTGCAGAACTTCGGAAACAAGTTGCACAGCTAATACACAAGGAGACTAAAGATTTTAAGCGTGAAGAGCCCCTGAGTGATTCACCAAAGAAGGAAGCACCCTTACGAGGTGAAAGTTTAGCTGGCCATGTCACAAGTCCTTCGACACCCCAAACTCCCACTCAGCCAAAACCATGGTTCTGCTTTAAGTGCGGAGAAGATGGCCACATTGCCGTAAAATGCACCAATGAACCTAACCCTGGCCTTGTTCGTAAAAAGAATGCAGAGCTCCGAGATAAACGTAACAGGTTTTGGGCACGACAAGGAGGCGCCGGATCATCTTTAAACTTGTAGAGGCTCCTGCAGTGGGACGAGCGGGAGCTGAGGACGTCAATCAGACAAGTCCCGCAGCGATGATCCACAGTGTGGAAATTGAAACTGAAGCCTCTGGGAGCGGTAATGAATCTCCCAATGCCTTACCTTCCGGATTGATCGGCCCTCGCTGTGTCTCTACAGTCTCCATAGGGGACATAGAGTGCCGAGCCATTCTTGATACCGGGTCCCAGGTCACAACCGTCTCAGAGACTTTCTGTTCCAGATATCTGTTGTCCTTCCCTATCCAGCCCATCCGTCATCTGCTCGAGATTGAGGGGGCTGGGGGTCAGTCTGTACCGTATTTGGGCTATATTGAGATCCCACTAACTTTCCCACATGGTGTTACTGGTACGGAGGAGCGGCTAACCACCCTAGCGCTTGTTGTCCCCGAGTGCCAGTTTAACAGCCAAGTCCCAATGCTGGTTGGCACAAATGTTCTGCTGCAACTCTATCAGCGTGGGATGAATCATGACAGGCCGAGCCTCCAGAGGAGGTCAGACCAGTTCGCTTTGCTCCTTCATTATGTTGCCAAAATGTGCAAAAGTCTAAATCAACCTCATCCTGTGAAGTTGCATGGGAGAAATCCCGTCACCATCCCAGCAGGGCATAAGCTATGTGTGGTTGGGGATGTCAGGGTTGGGAAAGAGCATCCGAGCACGTGTTTTGTCCTTGAACCCCCCGGGTCTTTTTCCATACCTGGTGGGCTATTTCTTGAGTGTGCACTTATAAACATCACCTGTAAGGCCTCCAGCAAGATTCCTGTTACTTTTAGAAACATAACAGACCACAATGTCACTCTGCCTCCGAGGTGTGTCATTGGTGAGATATCTGCTGCTCAGAGTGCAATGCCCCTAAACTCCATGCAGTGTGTTGCCACTAATTCTCAGACTCCAGGTGAGCAGTTTGCGTTCAATCTTGATGACTCCCCTATGCCTGAGGAATGGAAACGACGAATTTCAGACCTGCTAAATTCAATCCCAGAGGTCTTTGCTGTTGATGAGCTCTCCTTGGGTCATACAACTGCTGTGAAACACCGTATACGCTTGCAGGACCCAACGCCTTTTAAGGAGCGCCCGAGGCCCATACATCCCAGTGATAGGGAGGCTGTGAAACAGCACCTCAGAGAGCTCCTTGATGCTGGGGTCATACGTGAGTCAGAGAGTCCCTTCGCCTCACCATGGTGTTAGTAAGGAAGAGGAATGGGAAGATTAGGCTGTGTATCGATTATAGGAAGCTGAATACCCGCACTATAAAAGATGCATATGCCCTCCCCAATATTGAGGAGACGTTCTCGGCATTGAGTGGGGCAAAGTGGTTCTCAGTGATGGATCTCAGGTCAGGGTATTATCAGGTGGAGATGGCAGAGGAGGACAAACCAAAAACAGCATTTACATGTCCTTTGGGCTTCTATGAATTCAACCGCATGCCGCAGGGTGTGACCAATGCTCCGAGCACCTTCCAACGCCTCATGGAAAAGTGCGTTGGAGACTTGCAGCTGAGTGAGGTTGTTGTGTTCTTAGATGACCTTATAGTCTTTTCAGAAACCCTTGAGGAGCATGAGGAGAGACTCATGAAGATACTACACCGCCTCAAGGACTATGGCCTAAGATTGTCACCTGAGAAGTGCCAGTTCTTTAAGTCATCAGTAAAGTACCTTGGTCACGTGGTGGATGCCCAAGGGGTCCACACTGATCCAGGAAAAATTTCTGCTCTCAAGGACTGGCCTCGTCCTGTGAATAGAGAAGAACTAAAGCGTTTTTTGGGCTTTGCAGGTTATTATAGGCGTTTTGTGGAGGGCTATTCTAAAATCGCCAAGCCCCTCAACTCTCTCACTGTTGGATATTATCCAGCCAAGAAGAGAGGTAAAGTCTACAAGAGGGACCGGCCAAAGAGCTGTGTCCATCCTCGCTCTCCCTTCAGTGCAGAGTGGACACCTGAGTGTGAGTCTGCTTTCAGAACACTTATTGACAAGTTAACATCTGCTCCGGTCCTAGCCTTTGCCAACCCCAAGCTTCCATACGTGCTGCACACGGATGCTTGCCGTGAGGGTCTGGGAGCTGCTCTTTATCAAGAGCAAGGTGGAAAGCTCCGCGTGATAGCCTATGCCAGTAGAGGCTTGTCAAAGAGTGAGCGAAATTATCCAGCTCACAAGCTAGAGTACCTGGCTCTAAAGTGGGCAATCTGTGAAAAGTTTAATGATTACCTCTACGGTACTGATTTCACTGTCCTGACAGATAATAATCCGCTCACTTATGTCCTTACCTCTGCTAAGCTCGATGCGGCAGGACACCGTTGGTTGGCTGCCCTGTCGACATACAGGTTCAATATCAAGTATCGAGCAGGACATAGTAACAGTGATGCAGATGGTCTGTCTCGACGTCCACAGGCCCCACCTCAAGATGACGAGGACTTCCTACAGGAGAAGGAGAGGATTGAGGCCATGGCGAAGCGCATTTTAGAGGGGGAGAAAAGGGAGATCCCCACAGATGTAATTCCTGCCCTCTGTCAACGTCATACAGTCATCTCACTGCAGCTCCCTGTTCTTGCAGAGTCGCTTGCCACAGATGCTTCGTCTGTGCCTGAAATGTTTACTGGCCAAGGCCAAACAACCCTGCCTGGCATGACAAAGGAATGCTGGTATAAGGCACAGAGGGAGGACCCATCAATTCAGAAGGTCATCACCTTAATGGGCGGTGCACAAAAGCCCAGCTTCAAAGCTGTAAGCGCCGAGCCGCACGAGGTCAAGTTGCTCCTTAGAGAATGGAAAAGGCTTGAACTTAGGGATGGCATCCTCCATAGGAAGTGTCTTGATCGAGGAGACGTGGTCTATCAGCTCGTGTTGCCGGCGCAATATAGAGACAGAGCTCTTCATGGGCTACACGATGAAGTTGGTCATCTAGGACCTGAGCGTGTGCTAAGTCTGGCTAGAGCCAGATTTTATTGGCCAAGGATGAAGGAATCCATTGACAAGAAGTGCCAAACCTGTGAAAGATGTTTCAGGAGGAAAGCTCAACCGCAGAGAGCAGCACCGATGGTCAACATTAAAACAACTTACCATTACAGTTGGTTTGCATGGACTACCTGTCCCTTGAGCCTGACAGCCATGATATGAGGAACATTCTGGTCATAACTGACCATTTCACAAAGTTTGCTGTGGCAGTGCCAACTAAGGACCAGAAGGCCAGGACGGTTGCTAAGGCCCTGTGGGAAAACTTCCTTGTCCACTATGGGTTTCCTAGTCGCCTTCACAGTGACCAGGGAAGGGATTTTGAATCCCACACAATAAAAGAGCTGTGTTTGCTGATTGGGGCAGAGAAGGTGCGTACTACACCCTATCATCCCCAAGGAAACCCTGTGGAGCGCTTTAATAGGACCCTGTTAAGCATGCTCGGAACCTTGGAGGAAAAGAACAAACAACATTGGAGGGATTTTGTCAAACCCCTTGTACATGCGTACAATTGCACAAGGAATGACACAACTGGGTACTCCCCTTACGAGTTGATGTTCGGCAGGCAGCCGACCCTTCCAGTTGATCTCATCTTGGGCATTGGCCCTCCTACCGAGACCCATAAGACACATTCAGAATATGTGCAGAATTTGCGTCGAAACCTCCATGAGAGCTACTCTCTGGCGGCTGAAAACTCAAAGAAAGCAGGGGAAAGGAATAAACTGCGGTTTGATGTCAAAGTCAGAGCTGCTGAGTTAGTCGAAGGTGACCGGGTCCTGGTGAGGAATGTTAGTGTGCGCGGGAAGCATAAGTTGGCCGACAGGTGGGAGCGATCAGTTCACGTTGTTCTGAAACAAATCGATGGTGGCCCTGTGTATGTTGTCAAGCCCGAGAAGGGCAGTGGGCCGCATCGAACTCTCCACAGAGACCTGCTTTTGCCCTGTGGATTTCTGCCTGTTGAGGAAACTCCAGAGCAGGGGCCAGGGCCAAATAAAGCAAAGAGGGTAGGTTCGAGAAGGAATAAGCTAAAAAAACACTTGGCAGAATGTGATGTTTCAGAAGGGGATTTTACAGATGAAGAGGAGGTTGATTGTATTTTTGAGGCAACCACGCAAATTACTTTTCATGACCCTTTTATTCAGGAAATAACATATGTACCCAAGAAACAATTTCCAACCCCATTGAAACCAAATGTCCCTAACTTTAACGCCCCACACTCATTTACATCTGAACAGTTAAGTCCTGAACAATCCACCGAACTGATTGAGTCACCTTTTGCCCAATCCGGGGAGTATGTCATTGTAGACATTCCCGAGTGTGACACACCAGAAGGGGACAGGAGTGGAAGCAGTACACTGGGTCATAAGGGAAGTGAGGCAGTCCCCTCTGATCAGCAGCATGACCATGACCTTGTCCCTCGAGGACCTGAAGAGGACACAAGTGTCATTCAAGAACAGCACATCCCCGGGCCCAGGCGTTCTAGCAGAGAAAGACGTGTTCCACATAAGTTCACCTATGATGAACTGGGGAAACCCTTGATCCTTGCCCTTAGTTCATTTTTTGAGAGTCTGCAAGATCTCATTGGTCCAGTGTCTAGTACCCCCCAGGAAGTCTCTTGTAGGGTTTAGTGTGCATGCAGGGCCTCATGCAGTAAGAGGGGGAGGGTGTAACCTGGATTTTCTGAGCCCCAGGTTATTTCTGCTTTATTTTTTTTTATTGCTTTACGTAGTTTAAAAGACCATGGCCCTTTAAATATAAATTCATTATTTTTAGAAAAAAAAGGGAATCATTTGAGTAGAGATGCCAGCAGTACATATTAATGTCTACTTTAATTTAGATTTGTAGGTTGTCACGTGGGCATTCAGCGCGCGAATTGATAGGGATGATAGACGTCTGTGAGTTTTTTCTTTCTTTTCCTTCTGTCAGCGCATTGTGGATGCAGTTGCTGAACGCAAGAAAAGTTCAATATAATTTTATAATAGTTCTGAGAATTCGTCACACCTAGGAATTCGGCGATTTATCAGACGCTGACCCAAGAGAAGGTGATCGATCTGTGACCAAATAGGACAGCGTAGGATTTTGGATATTTTTTTTTTTGAGCTACAGATTTCTCGGTGAGTAACGATAGGCTATATTAGCAAGTTAACTCGCTAGCAAGGTGCTACACACTAAAGAGAGAATTAGAATTGGTTTCATTACTCTCGTTATGAGCATTCTCATTAAAACCAGTCGAGAAAAAAATCTAGGAATGATGGAGTGTGACTGAAGCCTGTGCTTTGTTAATTCTTCAGTGTGGGTTATCAATTTATTTATGTTTAAATTTCATGTGGCTAAGTTCTAAGTGTATAGAGACCTTGAAATAGCGCTTTGCACTGTCACGGTCCGAGAAGTTAATGTAAGAGCCATGTGCGAAGGGAGAGATTTTATTTTTGAAATGTTAAATGAATCCATGTTCAATGTATAGAGTTATAGCGGACATTAAGAGTTATACGTTAAGTAAAGTGGATGTTGTGAAGCAGCGACTCGTCTGCTTGTGCATATGTAAATGGTATTGTTTGTACGGCTTTAGGCTGGGTTTTTTTTAGAGTCCTTTGATTGGGTTCCCGGTTCTTCCGCCATTTTCTGCTTCCTTCAATCTGCATCTTCGCCGTTGCCACTCGCCGTTGGGAGGGAAGAGTCAATCCACATCTTCATATTCTTCTCCATTGCAATACCCATCTCGGACATTCACAGTGGAAAAGGGCGGTAGGAATTTGGGTACCCCAGGTGATTTTTTTTTAACTAAAGGGACTATTTTATTTCATTTTTTATATACCTGAGATCTCAGACATTTTTTTGTTTCAAGAAAAAATACATTTAATTGGCCAAATAGGATCCGAACATTGTCATTATACAAATATCTGTGTATTGCAAATTTAACATTGGGTAGATAATACAAGTGATGTGGTAATTCTGTTTTGTTTATTTATTTACTTTTTTGTCCAGTACTCATTCTTAATTTGATTTTTAATTTAATTTTCATTGTGTTGCGAATGCCTTTATTAATTCAATACATTTATCTCAGGTTATCAGTCTATTGCGTATGTATGGTATTTGTGGTGGACCTTACAGGCCTAATTCAGTAATTAGGCAGGTAACTCACAGCAGTCTCCTCATTGAACCTACATGTGAAGCCAACCCTTGGTTCTTAGGTGATACTCAACACTGTCTTATAGTGACAGACGCAAGGGTGGGGTTACACCAGCGTGAGACACACGCATTTGACCATTTTCACACGCTCTTGCGCCACACTTCCGATATCTCACGCCGAAAAAAAAATCTAGTTTATTTACCTCTGATCTATATCTATCAACCACCGGCGATCGCGATATAATACTTAATTTGTGTCCATTTTTCACCGCCCCGGTAACGTTCACCACTCCCCCCCACCCGATCAACAATTTACACTCGCCACCAAGTCCAGGTTCAAATCTCACTCCAAGCGATCTTGAAAAGTTGGTAACCCTGGCATGCTCCATCACCGCCGTCTCCGTTCATGTTGCTTGTTATTTAGGAAAAGAACGACTAGCGACACTTGATTTTACACCTCACAGACACATCCTTGTTTGCTGATAGGCTGTCACCTGTGAAAATACTATCGGGGGAGGGGAGGAGAGTTGTGTGTGGAAGTAACGAGTAACGAGAGCTGGACAGAAATGTAGTGGAGTGATAAGGTATGGTGTGATTTTTGTTTCAATAGTTCCACAAAAGCAAAAGTAAATCCAAGAGCAGAAAGTATATGTTATGAATGCAAAACAGAAAAAAATATATCAAAAGTATATATTTTTTATATAATTGGTTATTTGAAACTTATTTTCGTTTGCATTTTGACAAGTTTTTGGTTCCATTGTTTTTGTTTTTTTGGATTTTCCCAGTAAGGTCTTTTGCTTCTGGAATCTCTCTTTGCTTCTGCTTCGTTTTTTGCTTCTGACTTTTGGAACACATTTCACGTGTGGGAGGGTCTTAGATGAAGGCGTTCCTCTGCCATCTCCATTGGTCACTGATTCCGGACTGACACAGAGCTCTGAGACCGCCTCTGGGACCAAGCCACGCCCACCCCACCAGCTTCCCAGCGTTTTCAAACATGGCAGAACGCGGTGGTTCTGTTTCACAGTAGCATGTAAACTAAGTTTTACCATAAAAGTTTATACAAAGGTTATAATTAATTGCTAAATTGTCTGTAGATATTGCAAATGTACATTGTATAATAACTACATTAAGCATGCTCACCAGCACGAGCTTTTTAAAATTTTAGTGAACTGGATGGAGAGAACATTGATGTGTGGAAGAAATATGAGTATTTGCAATATCTGGTATGGCGACGGACGGGGGGTGGGGGGCAGCTGGTGTACGAGAGGTGATGCCAAATATTGTAAAATCCATAATAGTAAAAAATACCAAAATTAAAGCCAAATACCAAAATTAAAGCAATACTGAAAAGTGGCCACCCTATATACAACCAGCTTTGTTCACTCACAGTTTTTCAGTGTTCTGCAGGTACCACACACAAACACACATCACATGCATCTTGTGCTGTCCATATTTTATTAAGAAGTGAACAATATTCATTGAACCATTGAACATAGAGATACTAAACATAATACGTGTCAGACATGACATTCAGACACTGTCCGACTCAGAGATAAAAACAAAAAGATTTTAACTTGGAGGGGTGGGAGTAAGAAGAGTAGTCCATTGAAACGCAGAGTGCGGATTAGTTTCCTTCTCACTTTAGACCCGCGGGGACGCTAGCGAATGATCCAGGAGGAGCGAGTAACTAGTCGCTATTGTGAATGTAGCAAAACGGTGACAGAAGCTACAGCAGCGATTAAATTAAAAATAATTTAAAGGCTAGCTTTAAACACGCTCTTCCCTGTTGACTTCTCTCACGGTAATGTCGCGCTGAAAAATATTGACCTGTCTTGTCAATATATGGAGCCAGATCCGTAAACGCGAGCCGCTTTCGCCATTCCAGATGGCTCAGTCAAAACCATTACATCTTAATGAACCAATAAATAACATCAGCGGCAAAAATGAGTGTAAAAAATACCAGGGTTCATCATTTAGAACTACAAAAAAATCTTGTTTCTTATTTTACTATCTACCTATTTTTCATAAGAGTTTGTTTTACCGCAAAATATGAAAACTTCAAAACGGCGAATTTCGCCGCAAGGTGACAGATTTTCATGCCTGCATCCAGTTCACTAAATTTTTAAAAAGCTCGCGCTGGTGAAGTGTGCTAAATATTAACTGCCATGCTTAATGTAGTTATTATACAGCGTACATTTGCAATATCTACAGACCATTTACCAATTAATTATAACCTTTGTATAAACTTTTATGGTAAAACTTAGTTTACATGCTACTGTGAAACAGAACCACCACGTTCCGCCATGTTTGAAAACGCTGGGAAGCTGGTGGGGTGGGCGTGGCTTGGTCCCAGAGGCGGTTTCAGAGCTCCGTGTCAGTCCGGAATCAGTGACCAATGGAGATGGCAGAGGAACGCCTTCATCTAAGTCCCTCCCACACGTGAAATGTGTTCCAAAAGTCAGAAGCAAAAAACGAAGCAGAAGCAAAGAGAGATTCCAGAAGCAAAAGACCTTACTGGGAAAATCCAAAAAAACAAAAACAATGGAACCAAAAACTTGTCAAAATGCAAACGAAAATAAGTTTCAAATAACCAATTATATAAAAAATATATACTTTTGATATATTTTTTTCTGCTTTGCATTCATAACATATACTTTCTGCTCTTGGATTTACTTTTGCTTTTGTGGAACTATTGAAACAAAAATCACTCCATAGATAAGTACTGTATTTGTTATTCAACTGTAGTGAAGTGAAAGTCATAAGTATTAAAAAAAAAATCAACTTAAGTAAAGTACAAATACTCAAGAACTGTACTTAAGTACATTACTTAAGTAAATGTACTTCGTTACTGCCCACCTCTGTGTGTGTGTGTGTGTGTGTGTGTGTAAATGACCATTCATTTAGTGCACCGCTGCGTTATTTGTGACTGTTTCTTTAAGAATGAGGATGTTGTGTCACAGCGGCATGGGAGACCAGTGATCCCATTTTTTTGTCATTTCGCTTCCGAAAAGAAGATCCTTTTTTTTGTAAAATTCACCATAAAACAAAGAAGCATAAGAACAAAACCTAAGGGAAGTTGTTCATGCCTCGAGATAATTAAAACATACTGCACCCCATGGTATGTGTATTTGTATTACTTCCATCTTTCTTTGTATGTTTTTCTTTCTTATAGTTTTCACGTTGCTCGTAAAGAGATGATTTGTACTTGAAGTCCAACAAGACAAATAAATTCAAGCAGATGAAGAGCAAATCATCAGAGAGTAACCAAATGCAAAAATACTTTTAGTTTGAATGAATTCCTATTGCTGAGCTCTTCCTGAAGAGGTGAAGTATGTGGGAACAGAAGGAGGTAGGAGATATTTCTGACGGTAGTTGTGTGGGCCAGAATGGGTCTGATACATGGAGAAAATTTGAATAAATGAAAGCGGCCCAAACTAGTAAGATTGATATTTGCCAGCTCAGCCAATTAGCAGTTTCCGAATGTAGGCTTCCGAATGGGGCTTCACTGGGCTTGTGGTAGAATGGTACATGGCATAGCGTTTGGTTCAGGCCCAAACTGACACTGTACATCAGCACTGTAACAGTGTTCAAAAGACTGATATATTTACATTTTTATTCTTCTAACAATGATTTGACTACTTGTGAAAATATGTAGGGTTTTCAGCATTTTGTGGACTGTGAAAAATGAGGTTGTGGTTTTCAGTGATTGCTTTATGCAAATTTGTCTGTGTGTAATTGTAATTGGTTAATAAAGTTTTTTTTGTAACTCTGACTCCCTATTTCTCTCCCTCCTCTCCCTCTGTAGGACTCTCTCTCTCCCTCTCTCTCTGCCTTTCTCTCTCTCTCTCTCCCTCCTCTCTTCCTCTCTTTTTAAAAATCAATCAAAGGACTGTGAAACCCACCCAGCTACACACACACATACACACACACACACACACACACACACACACACACACACACACACACACACACACACACACACACACGTCATCTGGGTTCAGCTACTAGGTTCATGTACACAGGCACAGATGGCCATGACAGCCAAACTGCTGTACATTGAAAATAAGAAACGAAACAGCATCACAACATGAGATGACTCTGCACACGACTGAGGAGCAGAGTTCTCAGCCTGCGTGGCCACACATACCGCCTGGCTGGCATCTGCCATCCACACACTTCTGGCACACAGATCAACACCTCCAGGCTGCAGAAGAGGAAAGCTGACCAGGTACAAGTGAGCAGCATAGGTGACCACAACCAACAAACACAGAGGAGACAGGTGACCCCTACATATACACCATCAGAGGAGACAGGTGACCCCTACATATACAGCATCAGTGAACACAGAGGAGACAGGTGTCCCCTACATATACACCATCAGAGGAGATAGGTGTCCCCTACATATACACCATCAGAGGAGACAGGTGTCCCCTACATATACACCATCAGTGAACACAGAGGAGACAGGTGTCCCCTACATATACAGCATCAGTGAACACAGAGGAGACAGGTGTCCCCTACATATACACCATCAGAGGAGACAGGTGTCCCCTACATATACACCATCAGAGGAGACAGGTGTCCCCTACATATACAGCATCAGTGAACACAGAGTAGACAGGTGACCCCTACATATACACCATCAGAGGAGACAGGTGACCCCTACATATACACCATCAGAGGAGACAGGTGTCCCTTACATATACACCATCAGTGAACACAGAGGAGACAGGTGACCCCTACATATACACCATTAGAGGAGACAGGTGTCCCCTACATATACACCATCAGAGGAGACAGGTGACCCCTACATATACACCATCAGAGGAGACAGGTGTCCCCTACATATACACCATCAGAGGAGACAGGTGACCCCTACATATACACCATCAGAGGAGACAGGTGACCCCTACATATACACCATCAGAGGAGACAGGTGTCCCCTACATATACACCATCAGAGGAGACAGATGTCCCCTACATATACACCATCAGAGGAGACAGGTGACCCCTACATATACACCATCAGAGGAGACAGGTGTCCCCTACATATACACCATCAGAGGAGACAGGTGTCCCCTACATATACATCATCAGAGGAGACAGGTGACCCCTACATATACAGCATCAGTGAACACAGAGGAGACAGGTGACCCCTACATATACACCATCAGAGGAGACAGGTGTCCCCTACATATACACCATCAGAGGAGACAGGTGACCCCTACATATACAGCATCAGTGAACACAGAGGAGACAGGTGACCCCTACATATACACACCATCAGAGGAGACAGGTGACCCCTACATATACAGCATCAGTGAACACAGAGGAGACAGGTGTCCCCTACATATACACCATCAGTGAACACAGCACTAATTGCACCTGTGTTGACAGTTTAGTCATTATTGATAAATTATCTGCTCATTGTATACAGCTGTTCACTCTAGCTACTCTCTCTCTCTCTCTCTCACACACACACACACACACACACACACACACACACACGCACAGACGCACATAAACACACACACACACACACGCACACACACATAAACACCTACCCAAAATATTCTAACACTGTTCCCCAGTCTGTATACAATTATTACTCATTCACACAATCTGTGCTGTAGCTTGGGAAAAAAAACAAAACCCAGAGATGCATGTGGTTTTAGATAACCCCATTTAGGACAGCACTCTGACATTGTGATGTGTGTGGTTCTAGATATCTCATCTAGGGCAGCACTCTGAGATTGTGGTGTGTGTGGTTCTAGATATCCCATCTAGGGCAGCACTCTGAGATTGTGGTGTGTGTGGTTCTAGATATCCCACCCCGGGGAGGAAAGCGGCAGGTTTCTGTGCTGGTTTCTGATGTACCTGAACAATGAGAGCAGGATTCTGCTGGGGTTCGGGGTTTATCCCAGTGGTTGAAGCTCTGACTGCGTCTGCTGTTGCTGTCTGACCTCTGGGACTTCCTGTTCTCAGCACCTGCTCCTACTGCTCGAACTGAGAGGCCTGGTAGCCTGATAGAGAGAGAGATTAGCATCCACTCATTTTCAGAGATATAATATCATACCTGGAGCTACTCTACATTCATATGCATTACAGCATGTCCTCACAGTGTAGCTAAATGACAAATCCCTTTTTACTACTTTCCTAATTATATTAATTTTGCTGTTGCTCTAAGTTGCCCTGTTTAAACAAGAACAAATCGGTCATATAACATGCTTCTCTAGCCCTCAATGTATTTACATTACATCACCACTAGAGGGTGTAAATGTCTAATACTTCACTGTTAAAACATCTTTGTCATGAGGAACCCTAAACTATATCCACAGTTTCTTGCTTTTTTACACACACACACACACACACACACACACACACACACACACACACACACAAACGAAGGAAGGCAGTCATTGTCTGTCAAAGGTGGAGATATTGAAGCTGACCTAGTAGTCTTGTTCTGAGCCTTGTTCTGGAGACCTGTGCTGTGGGGAGAGCATCTTGATGAGGGGGCAGCAGAGCAGAGACACACGTACAGAAGAATGAGGCAGAAGGAGAAGAAAAGCAGGTGTGATCAGCAGAAGGACACACAGCAGGCATTAGAGTCTATTTGAAAGAGCTCATGAGACAGAGACGGAGGGATAGAGGGAAATGTGAGAAAGAGGAATATAGCAAAAAAGAAGTGTGAAGGATGAAGAGCACTAGTACTCTAGTGTGTGTGTGCGTGCCCTATAACACACACAAGCTGGGTAGCTGTGTCTGTGTCACTGCATCAGGTCACTCTGCTGAAACAAGTCAGCCTTCACAAACACAAAGTTCACATCAAACTGAGAATGTGAAATACAGCAGGGACATCTGTCCATTCGCACACCTGGACTGCACGTCAGCCGATATCCTGGGCCCACTGCTCACGTGCTGCTGGGGGTTGTGGAGAGGACAGGAGGAGGCCCGCGGGGTAGGCCCAGCAGGCAGGGCAGTGGGCGGGGCAGTGGTCTTATGGTTGGACTGCTTCACTGCAGCCTGTTGTTGTTGTTGTTGTTGTTGTTGTTTATAGCGAGACAGGCTGAAGAACAGGCCCAGAATAGCTTTCAGATTGCCACTGCGGATCTCTGGGAGGAAATAAACAGCAGGAGAGAGTGCAGTCAGGGAGTGCTGCAGTCCTACACGCTCCTCTGCTAACAGTGTTTACCAGACTTTACCAAGGAATACATGTGAGTGAGGAGACCTGTAGTGAGGGCTACACACACACACACACACACACACACACACACACACACACACACACACACACACACACACACACTTTTAAATCTCGTTAAGGATGTGAGATGACATATACATCACACACATAACCTTGGTTTGATAAGAATGATCTAATCCTAATCCAAAGGCTAATGACGTGGGAGACATGCTGAGCTGACCAAAACCTTTACCATTACAGAGCTGCGATGTTGGCTAACTGAGTGACTAGCACCAGATTGAAGTAGCGACAAACACAACAAGGCTTAGCAAAACTTAAGCCTGACGAGAAACACGAAAACCAGGTTTCCCAGGAGGATTACAACAGGAGAAAATGTCAATAAACATAACAGGAAGATGTATGTTAACAAAGCCAAATGAAAGGACAGAAGACAGGTGAACAACATTCTGAGTAGTTCCATGTCACAAGACAGTTCCATGATGCTGAAGAAGTGAAAGCACAACACATAAGTTCAGATTCAGTACCCCAGAAGAAACATTGTGTCCTTTCAGTTAAAAAAATGCAACATGCAACTCTGTATAGTTAGGGCCATTTTTCAGGTCTTTACAAGGTTACCCGTGTTGTCTCTGGATTTACCCTTGTTGTCTCTGGATAGCAGGGACGTTTTTGTTCTCAAAATGTACAACCTCCCACCTTTACACACACACACACACACACACACACACACACACACACACACACACACACATACACACTCATTTGTACACTTACCCTCAGCACAAAGTCCTTTTATATTGACCCCTTTTGCTGCCAGAAAGCCGAGACAGGCATCTATGTTTTCAATCTGTAACACACACACCCACCCACACACACACACACACACACACACACACCACACACACACACACACACACACACACACACACACACACACACACACATACACATAGTCATCCAGCAGATGTTTTACTGTAACAGTTACCCAGCCCCAAAGCCCCACACTGCAAAAAACGATTTTTAAGAAAGTAAAAAACCCTTGTTTATGGACTTTATTTCTTATTTTTGTCTAAAAAGAAAAAATATTCTTAACAAGCAAGTTTTGTACAAGAAAATTAAGCTCATTCTAAGAACATTTGTCTAACTTTTTCTAAATAAGATATTTCAGCTCATCTTGAGCTTTATTTACCAATTACAGGGTATGACTATGGTTTGGTTGAAATTCTAGAATAAGAATAAGATTATTCTTCTTATTTAAAGAATAAGGCCACTTAAACAAATTCTCATTTTAAGAAATGTACTTAATGACTCAAGTTTGAAATAATGGCTGTCATAATGTTTCATACAACATGTGGTCTTACATGAACAAAAGCTGCAAGACTCAAAGCAGTTGGTAAACATAAAACACAGTTAAGCAAGCCCCATTTGAAAGACATAACATACAGCACAACTCATAGCGTTCACTTTAGGCCAGGTCAAACAGATGAACACCTTTAGCAAATCTTCACCATAATAATCATGTACCAACTACAGCGTTCGAATGTCAGTCTCTTGCTACAAATGGCCACAATAAAAAATTTTTAAATTGCTGTAAAACTGTCCAAAACCACCATCTAATGATCCAATCCATCCATGTAAAACAGAGTACCTTTTATAATATATCAGATGAGATATTTATAATATATTGATATGACAGCATAGGTCATATCAAATCTATAATCAGTTCTGTTGCTTGTGCCATGTTTGGAATCTCAATTTTACATGACATGTAATCTGTCATAGCAAATGGTATTATACTGTTGTAATTCAAAACAATGTAATGATGAATTTATCACATAAATATTTCACACAAGCCCAAATACAGGAAAACCACTATAATTAACAGCACTCACAATTAATGAGTTATTCTTCATGTTGTAAACACGATACTCTTTGACACATCCATCTATACCACAAACTACATGGAAATCTGGACTATGGCTATGTGCAGAACTAATATGACTGAGTAGGATTTGAGGGTCAGACCCACAAAAACGAAGCATATAACACAGCGCCAAATCATTTTGCTTTGCTGGTCTGTGAACTCATTTACCCATGAACCTAAGAAAACCTGGATTAGTCTATTAAGAGGTATACGGTTTATCATAAGTCGCCTTACAAAAGCTGGAATAAATAATAGTACACATTCACTCGTTTATTTAAAAAAAAAATTATATTATATATATATATTTATATATATATATATATATATATATATATATATATATATATATATATATATATATATATATATATATATATATATATATATATATGCTTATAAATAAAACGTGAACTAAACTATCTCCATCCCCTCCCCCACACTCCTGGAGATGGTATCGTTACAACTTTCGCGCCGACGGTTAAAGACGACGGTTAGACTGTAGGGTTAGTGCTACTGAGGTTCAAGTTTGGATGTGATTTCATGGTACAACTAGTGAAGAATTGAAGGCAAGTTATGGAGAAACTGGACGAAATAACAATTTCCACTCTGAAAGGTATGTAACAGTTTTTTTCTTTGTTTAGTGTTAATCTATTTTGTGTTATGTCGCTAGCATGCTAGGCTAGGCACATCTTGATGCAGGGAGTTATTAAAGCATTCCTGTGCCGTTCTCAGTTTCAGTCTCTGTGAATTCTTTCAACAGTAGTGTGCAAAACGTCATGATTTAATGGCAATTAAAATTGTGGCATTTTCAAAATTCGTCTTTAAAAGTTTCCACCAGGTTTGGCCATATTAGCATGGTCCCGGACAGGGCAGGACTATCCAATATCTGTCGTGATCTAATGGCGCTAAGCGGTTGTGTATCTAGTTGAAATTCTATTTAGAGCAGGTCAGGGGTGGGTTTCCCGAAACGTTCGTAGTGCTAAGTACTTCTTAACCTCATACGTTTCATACGAGGTTACGAAGTACTTGGCGCTACGAACGTTTCGGGAAACCCACCCCTGAAAGGTAATGTTTGGAGGCTGTTAATTTTAGGTAATGTTAATGTGTACGGCTGTTGTATAACGTGCTTTATGCCCGAAAAACCTCTTCCAGTACATAATAGTGATGAGTCGTTTCCAAAAGATCCGGTTCTTGAACAGCTCGGTGAAATTAATTAAATTAATCGATACGCGGCTATCGGAGTCGTTTTATATATTAATCTGCACATTCACCTTCGCATCAGTACAGGGAATCAGTCATAGTGTGAGACTGTTATTAGATTATAAAAACAAAAACTCCGTATTTTCACACACATAGAGTGAGCGAGAGAGAGACTCATAACTCTCATAACTCCATATAAAAAAAAACATACAGAAATTAAGCAGTAGTAGCATATAGACAAATAATTGAGAAATAACCTTGTTTTTTATGTTAGACTTGATTGAATTAAACAATTTTAAAGGAAAAATGCACTTTAAAAAATGGCTTTAAAGGAGTCCCATCAATACACGCACACGTCCGCTTCCACTCGGCTAGGGTTCGTTGGCGGTCTTTCAGGCGTGACGTCAGCTGCGTTCTCTGAGAGCACATTGTTCGTTACAGTGTCCAGACAATTTAAAATGATAATGATATGCATCAATGTTGTACCTATTTATAACACGAATTATGGATTATGTAATCTAGTGATAATTGGAAACTTCTATTGCAGAAGCAAATGTTGGAGAAGACCTGCTGTCTTCACTGTCCCGAGATGACATCAAAGATCTCTTTCCTGGTCCTGAACATTTCCTGAGGCGTCGAGCTCTATGGCTTGCAGTGCACAAATGTGAAGAAGTAAGTTCTGCTTTATTGCTTATTGAAAAAAACTGAGGACACACCAGTTTCTTTTATGCAGTTAAAATTAATTTTACCAACACACACTTACCAGATACCCAGTAGAAGGGCTGTTGGTGGTTTTCTTTCATTTTGGCTTTAAACAAATGGCCTACAAATTTATCAAATGCACACATTTTAAATTTTACAACAATTTACTGATATTTTTGCTATACATTCTTGCATCTCTAGAGACCTAAAGTGCTTATGCAATTTTATGTGAAATTAGCCCTGTGTAAATACACTGTCTATATCTGTATTTAATCTTTCTGTCCAACTCTACCCTGTAGTAACGTGTGTTATTTGGTCAGCCACTTTAAAGGTTGTCAACATTATGCAATCACATATTTTAATTTAATCGGTTTGTAGGATTTAGTTTTCACTTTACAAAGGGTTTTTTGTACCTTTTTCTCTTTCAAAAAGCCAAATTTTGTTGACCATGATTGATTTAGAAAAGTAATAAATGGGTAAAACATCCAAGGGGTGAATATTATTAATAGACACTGCAAATGAATTGTACACATCTGCTCTGTGCTTAGCTGGTTCAGCTGACTTCTTTGACAGTCCGAAAACCCAGGAAAGACACTACAAGACTCCAAGAAATATACAAGACTAAGAAACCAAACAAAGCTGCTGTAACCCAACTGCTTAACCTGGAGTACGAGAGTAGAAGACAATTAATTAACTCTGATGCAATAAAGGAGCAAGACAGACCAGTGAGGGTTCTAGAGGCATACCCTTGTTTCAGAGAACTGGACCATGTAAGCAGTACTCACTTCTTTTAGCCATCCCAGCATTCCTTTAGGGAAACTTTTATATAATTTTCCAATTCTTTAAATACTATAGCCCTCGTGTTTAAGTGGTTATTGTCAAGACCAGATATAGAGCCAGTCTTTTCTGTCTGTATTTTTCAGGTCCTGGATGAGCTGCAGAGGATTATTCAACCATCCAATTCCAGATACATATCTGAGATGAAGGATAGATGGGAAATCTTCTACTCAAAGGTGCAGTTCTATGGTGTCATGAAGAAAGTAATGAAGCCTCCAAAAACTTTGGATGGAGGTAATTCTACAGTACCTTGATTTGTCTAAGTTTATGTTTTGTATATTGCATTATTCGCTGTGATTGATCGTTTTATTTGTCTTTTGTCAAACCAGTGGAAGATGCAACAGCTGTGTTCAGAGCCCTTCCACTGCTCTTCCCTTCCAGCACACTACCACCTAAGAAGCTGAGCATCTGTGAGGCTTTTTTCTATGTCCTAAAGGTGAGAATGCAATATTATATGTGCAATTATTGTTTACTTTGCACTTAATCATGCTTTCACTTTATGAAATTTACTGAGTGGAGATGCTCTAAATATTCTTAAGGTTCAGGTCTATGATATCCTGAGGTTAATAAAACCTACAAAGAATAATGAGTCAATTTTAGGCTGTAATGTGGCTCCAAGTTCTCCAATGATGGTAGATTCAGCTGTGTCTTTGTGATGTACGTGAAGTTCTTGGCACCTAAGATTAAATCACAATCACATAATATGCAGAAAAATCACAAGGATATTTTCCCCCATATCATTAAGGGCTTGTTTCTGTACCTTTTTATTTAAAATTGCTGTAGTACGTCTGGTACTTGTAATGTACATTCACACAATCTGCTTAATATATAGTTACAGTTTTTACTATTATCATTTGACTATTAGGTGTTTTAGTTGGGTGTGTGTTTGTTGAGGTTCTGCTCTAATCATCCTCATTCTTTTCTGGCATGTAGACTTCAGAAGACCATGAAGGCTACCTTCGTCGGCGACCCCTGGCTTGCCCAGTTCTGCTCGTCTCTGAAGGCAACTGCATGATTGCTGTTGGAACCACACCAGTGACCACCTTTGACCGAAAGTATCTTTATGAGGGACTGCTCTACCTCATGGCATATTACTATGCCCTACACCTCACATACCCAAAGTACATTTCCACGTTGCTGTCTATCTTGCAAACTGAAATACTCAAAGATTCCATCCATGACAGTGATTCAACCCCCTCTTACAAGAAGGCGCTTGGTGAGTGGAAGTCATTCATTGAGTGAGTCTCTCTTAGAGTCTACTTCCCTGTGTTTGTTTTTTTCAGAAAAGTGGTTCAACACATGTTTGTTTCTGAGATCTTTAAAGATGTTCTTCTGAGATAATGGAAACCATATGTTAGAATATTGGTTTTTATGCTGCAGGGAAATGTATTTTTGATCTTAGTAGTTAGTATTCCCCATTTGAGTATCTGGATTAAGCACTTAGTGGCAATGCTACACAGTACCCGGCTAAAAATTTAGGTAATGTTAGGCGTGCTGTTTGGATGGACATATAAAGACTGTCAAAATACAATTGCTGACCTATTGCTGTGTTAATAAAAATGCAAAAATCAAGAATGCTTCTAGTGCCTTGATTTTAAAATAAAACAAATTGTCTTGTTTGTCTTGAAAAAAACAATTAGTTTTAAGAAAACTTGTCCTGTAGTAAGCTTTTTTTGTTACATGAATAATTTAAATTAAGGTGTAAAATCCTAAAGTAAGCAAATAATTCTTTAAATCAGCAAGACATCAAGAAAGCATAATTTATTTCAGGAAAGATTTTCTACAAAACTCTTGTTATGAGTCACATTTTCTTAAATTAAGCATAGAAAATCTTGAAATCAGCTTAATCAAGATTTTGTCACACTCATTTTAAAAAAATATTTCTTAAGAAAAGCAATTTTTGCTTGTAAGAAGCACAATTTTCTTTAATTTAAAAATACACAAGTTAGATTCATTTGCTAGTTTTAAGAATTCTAGACAAGCAACTTTTGCTTACCCCATTGGCAGATTTTTTTTCTCAAAACAAGAATAAATTGTCATATTTAGGAATATTTAGCTTATTTCAAGTAGTGCTGTTTTTGCAGTGCAGGAGCAAAATACAACCTAGAGTAACATACTGTATTTTACAGTCAAACTGCTCTATTTGGCAGATGGACTCCTGGATCATGGCACAGGTTTTATTTCCATCACTACTGCACTCTGATTCTATTGTGACTGTGTGACATTATGACCCCTCACTCCCTCCATTAGCAGGTAAGTATTTCTGACTGGAGCACTCTGCCTGTGTACCACAGTTTTAGAACCAGAGTTTTGAAGCTGCTAAAGCTCATTGGCCCCAGAAAGCTCCTAATATTACAGTCTGCTCTGTCCCACCAGGAAACCTGGCACCATTCATGCTTAATCCCAGTGTCTGGAGGGGTTCTAGAGAGTGTTTAACTGGCCTGTCGTTTACAACGTCCTAGGGCTAAATGTGCAGCATTGCCTCCATTCAAACAAAGCTTACCATTTCAGAATGGCTGTGGGGGTAATCGATGATATCAGCAATCTTCTCATTAGCTTGAAAGAGGCACAAAAATAAAAAAATCAAAAACTATAACAAACGACTTACATTTCCATTTCAGCTCAAACATGTGACCAACCTCAATTGTGAAGCAAATTTCATTGGCTAATTGCGGTTCTTCCAAAATTTCCTACCAGATAAATCCCCTCATCCCCTCCATCATTTAATCATGGACTAAAATATACAGTTTATGGAAATGCTGTTCTAAGATTTGGTGCAGTGGGAGGACGTCTGACTGTACTAGGCTGACTTATTCTTCAAGTACGTAGCTATAATAACAATGACTGTAAATATTGGCTAAATGTTTCAACTAATAAGAACAAATGCCCAGGATACACCAGGTGATGCCTGACACCTGACATATCATCATATACTCCCAAGTTCAAGCACAACCCTTGTGGGGGATCTTTACCTACAACCTGGATGATCTCAGCCAGCAGAACGCCATCAGCCACATCCTGTTGAAGGTCCTTCACCAAGCGCTTATGGCCTGACATTGACAGGTAGTGGTTGGCCCAGTCTGTGTAAATCTGTTCATCCGAAAAAGAGGGAAAGAAAGACCCACTTTGTTCACTCCTAAGCCAAACAGGCCTGCCGTCAGAGCCAGGCAAGAATGCCTGGGGTTGGGAGTGTGTGGATCAGAGGAGCAGAGTCCCCCACACGGAGACCCACAAACCACTCACATTTATACCCTAACCCAGACCCACAAACCACTCACATTTATACCCTAACCCAGACCCACAAACCACTCACATCTATACCCTAACCGAGACCCACAAACCTTTCACATCTATACCCTAACCCAGACCCACAAACCTCTCACATCTACTCCCTAACCCAGACCCTCAAACCTCTCACATCTACTCCCTAACCCAGACCCACAAACCTCTCACATCTACACCATAACCCAGACCCTCAAACCTCTCACATCTACACCCTAACCCAGACCCCCAAACCTCTCACATCTGTACCCTAACCCAGACCCACAAACCTCTCACATCTATACCATAACCCAGACCCTCAAACCTCTCACATCTACACCCTAACCCAGACCCACAAACCTCTCACATCTACACCCTAACCCAGACCCACAAACCTCTCACATCTACACCCTAACCCAGACCCTCAAACCTCTCACATCTACTCCCTAACCCAGACCCTCAAACCTCTCACATCTACACCATAACCCAGACCCTCAAACCTCTCACATCTACACCATAACCCAGACCCTCAAACCTCTCACATCTATACCCTAACCCAGACCCTCAAACCTCTCACATCTACACCATAACCCAGACCCTCAAACCTCTCACATCTACATCATAACCCAGACCCACAAACCTTTCACATCTAGACCCTAACCCAGACCCTCAAACCTCTCACATCTACACCATAACCCAGACCCTCAAACCTCTCACATCTATACCCTAACCCCGACCCACAAACCACTCACATCTACACCCTAAACCAGACCAACAAACCTCTCACATCTACACCCTAAACCAGACCAACAAACCTCTCCCCTAAGCCAGACACTGTACCCACTCACCAACAGCTCTGATCTATTTCACTAACTCAGACTGAATAATGTACATAAACAATAATAAAGCAAAACTTTTGGAGTCACAAAATGTTAACAAAATTGAAAAACAAAAACAGAAACCTAGAGACAAAAGGAATGGTTTGACCCCTGGAAATAAGGGTCCAGACTCCTCCAAGCCTAACTGTAAGCACAACTCTAACTCTAAGTCAAACCCTAAACCTGGAAATAAGTGGGTCCAGACTCCTCCAAGCCTAACTCTAACCCCAAGTCTAACCCATACTCTAACCAGAACTCTAACTGTTAAAAAGAAATCTATTAAAAAAAAAAGAAATCCAGTAATTAGCACTAACAATTCTGACTTCACATAGAATCTATAGTATAGTACTTTCATTTTAAATAAGCTAAATTGTCTGAAACTGCATAATTGTGGCTACCCAAATTCTTCCCATAATTCACTTTTACCCTCATTTTCCTTTTGCCCAGTATCAACGGACAGATAAATCTGCATCTGACCACTGCGTTGACAGTACTACCTCAAGCTTATTGAAGTATTCCAACTGCAATGCAGTGGCAGACTGCCAGCACTGGGGGGCAGCACATCATATATAAAAGACGTTACTCTGAACTCTGTTCAAGTAGTGGGGCACAGGCAGGGCCGGAGTGGACCCCTTTTTCAGCCCGGGAGTTTCATGCTCAAATACGGCCCAAAATTATGTTCCCTCCCAATCGGCCCAAACTAGAGATTGACATGAGCCGGCCCATCAGGAATCCTCCTGAATCTCCCGATTAGCCACTCCGGCTCTGGGCACAGGTAAAGTACATGGCCTGTGGAAGATGCAACAAACAAAGGCACTGAAGATGAGCAATCAAACCATTCTTTTGGTTCATTTCTAGACAATTTGAAGTGTCTGAAACATTGTTGCGGATGTAATAGCTTAACTTAGTGTTGCAAGCCTTGTTGAATTCAAAGTTGCAATCTGAATTCAGATTCACGACGTTGAACTGAACTCCCAGTTTGCTGGATGGTGATCTGACTGGTTCTGTGACACGTGTGATGCTCTCGACTCAAACACAACGATCAGCACAACTGATTTCATTTCAGCGTGGTGTCATATTCTGAAGGGCAAAGTATTGAGCTAGTGTGAAGCAGTGGCAAACAGACAGGGACAGAGAGAGAGACAGAGAGAGAGAGAGAGAGAGAGAGAGAGATACTGAGAGACAGACAGGGAGAGACAGAGAAAGACAGGGAGAGAGATACATGGAGAGACAGACAGGGAGAGACAGAGAACGACATGGAGAGACAGACAGACAGAGAGAGAGACACAGAGAGAGACAGACAGAGAGACACAGAGAGAGAGAGAGAGAGAGAGCAAAATAACATACACAGCACACACACACACACACACACACACACACACACACACACATACACACACACACACACGGAGTCTCTGTAGGGGAACTTTATTTCTGAGCCCAGAGTCTCTGAAGTCCTCCACCCATCCTGTGAGATCAAGCTCTCGACTGTCAGACCTCTGCCATGCATCTGCACTAATCATCTCCAGATCCACACTGTGGTCTACTGCACAGCTCCTGAGCTGCCGCAGGTGTGTGTGTGTGTGTGTGTGTGTGTGTGTGTGTGTGTGTGTTCCTTTTGCAGACAAAGAAACAACACAAGAATTTGAGCTTATAAACTTTAGCCAAGAAAATTCACTGTGCTATTCATAGCAGGTGTTAACACAATCACACAGGAGAGGTGAGAGAGGGGGACATGTGAGAGACATGAGAGACATGTGAGACGTGAGAGATATGTGATAGACGTGAGAGACGTGTGAGAGATATGCGATAGTTGTGAGAGACGTGTGAGAGATATGTGAGAGATATGTGATAGACGTGTGAGAGATATGTGATAGTTGTGAGAGACGTGAGAGACGTGTGAGAGATATGTGAGAGATATGTAAGAGACATGTGAGAGCAATGTTAGAGACATCTGAGAGATATATGAGAGACATCTGAGAGATATGTGAGAGACATCTGAGAGACATGTGAGAGACATCTGAGAGATATTAGAGCTATGTGAGAGAGGGTGGTAAAGGCAGAGTTCTACTCTAGAGAAGACTCTGCCATGACCTTTGACATTAGACTGTACACACAGATTCAGCCAATCCAGCGAGCCCAGAGAACTCCTGCTCTGCTCTTCAAACGCAGAGAGCTCACACTACTAAAAGCAAACAGCTGTACTGTTCACCATTACTGCATATTATTAAAAATGAGTGACAAGATATTTATCACCCTGTTGGCTTTGATCTGCACGGTGGGTTGAAGGGGTCAGGGGTCTCTCACCACAGTACACATGGCACCGGCTTTAGACAGGCATGAGTATTCCAGCAACTCATGCCAGTAGAAAAGGGGCTAGAACTACAAATGTCTGAGAATATGAGCTTCATACAGGACCTTGTGCACATGGGTTTATGTTGGAGGAGAACACGAGCCTGTGGGTTTACACTGGAGAATAAGAGAATACCTCAGCACTTATGTTCAACTGGAGATTAGTAGTGTATTAGTGTATGGGGTTGACATGTGGACCAGAACCAGTGCATTGGGCCTACTGAAGGGCCACAGTGGGGAGTGTGTACCCCACATGGCCATGTGCCCACCTGCAGTGTGGGGTACCGCTACTAATGGAACACTGTAGTAAAACCTCTACTGCCATGTGTGTGTGTGTGTGTGTGTGTGTGTGTAGCCCTATAATGACAGACCAGGCAGCACAGTGTTTCATCTTACCAACCACATGAAGAGTGTAGTTCCTTATGCAGCAAGAGCACAAGGCAAAATAAACACACACACGTGCCCTCACACACACACACACACACACACACACACACACACACACACACACACACACACACACACACACACACACACACACACACACAATATATATATATATATATACACAAAGCAGCTGTACACTCAGTGTATAGTTGTGCAGTGGGGCAGAACATCACATTTGACCAAAACTGTCTGATCTATTCTTAAAACAACATCATTTTTTCAGCAGGACTTATTTGGTGTGCTTCAAACCACACAGATCTTGGCACACTGGCACAAACAAACGCATGACAGCGAGAGGTTCCTGCAAAAGAAAGACCAGAGAACAGCGCCCCCTGCTGCCCAGGGCAATAGCTTCAGCCACGCTGGTGAATGGATGTTTAGTGCACCACCTTCCACCTTCAGACACGCCTCATTCGGTCGTCGTTATACTATGAGCTATTTTAACAGCTACAGCACCAAAACCGAACTACACTGAACTGCAGTAAACATGCTGATGAAACTGAATTTAAGAAGACTTGTGTAAAACAAACACACTACACAAACACACACTAAACAATTGAAAGTAAGGAATGCAATACAGCAAGAAATGACGCTTGTGCTAAAAAAAATCTGTGACAGACAGATGGGAAAACTCCACAGTTCTGAAAAACCTTCACAATTTCATTAAATTACACACACACACGCACACAGACACATACACACACGCACACTGGCCACATGCACATACAAACACACCTGGAGAGCTTTTTGCAAACTATCCTGCAGGTGTGGGTTAACCTGGACACCTCTGCAGCCCACAGACTCTTCCACACACACCCCAAGAACTCCGGCTAAAGTAACCAGTGCCGATAGCTTTCCAACACATGCACACACAGTTTACCGTTCATCCCAATTTTTTTGCCATGCACACACACACACACACACACACACTGAAATTAATTTGTATATGTAATAAAATAGCCATAAAGAAATATCATTTCTACAGAGACATAACATCAAAACGATCAGTGCTAACCACCAACTTCAATATAACCTGATAGAGGCGCGTGGAGCCCAGACCTGGGGTTCTGCTGTCCTGTCTCTGGCTGTCCTGCTGCTTGGGATGTGTCCCTCTGAGAGGGGAGACTTCAGCGGACCGAGCCTGGAGCAGCCGCGCTCGGGGCCGCCCTGGCCGTGCTCCTGGCCCCGGCTCGGGGGCTGCAGAATGGGCTGGACATTGTACACCGGCTTGGGTAATCCTGACTTCATCTTGGATGCTACCAGCACGGCCGGCATCTTCCTCTCCCCTGCTGTCCGAGAGCAGTCGCAAGACTGTGGTGGGCTTACAGGCTCACATGCACAAACACACACACATACACACACACACACACACACACACGAGCGCACACCCTCCTACTGAAGTGCAACCTTGAGCAATCGTGCGAGCTGACTCAACAGCTGGTGCAAGTGAGTGGATTGCCTCGACGACACACACACACACACACACACACACACACACACACAAGGCAGAAAAGACTCAACAGTACACACACGTTCTAAAAGACATCTACCACAGTCAGGCGCTGAACCTTGAGCCAGTGGTGCTCGCCTCTTCACCAGCACAGACCAGCACAGTATGAGTGTAAGTGTGGAGCGCTTCACCACCTGTTCCTGACCACAGCTCGCAGAGGCGGTAAAGAGCGGTCCAGGACAGCCCGGCCCAGCCCAGCCCAGCTCCCACCCAGCACTCGAGGGGCGTTCCCTTGTCACAAAAAGCCCAACATCCCCAGAGAAGAGTGCAGTAAACTGCTACATGAAAGGCTGTTCAGTAATAAAGTGCAATGTGTCTGCCAATCTGGAACTGCCCGTCAGAATCAGGCACAACGGGGCGAGCAGTCTGGCTTGGACGGGATTAGAGAGGCAGGAGACATGGCACAAGTGTCTTAGGGAGGAACACAATGATGACAGGCACACTGGATGCCTACCAGGTCCTTGGGTCCTGCACACAATGAGCCAATCTGATCATACACTCTATTTCTTGCAACACAAGTGGGAAACACTCCCAAAAGCAGGGGAGACACTTTGAGAAAGATGCCAGACTGGAATATCCTGAGGACAATTTTGGTTTATCAACAGTGGCAGGATGTAATGTAAGCACACACGGGTTGGTAGGCGGCTTTGCGGTGTTTTAACTTTTAATAGAACTTGTGTAAATGTGTAGATGTTCAGTAGAAGTGGAGGAAATAGTCATCCTTCCAAGACAGTGGCTTCTCGTGCCTGATCACCTTCAACATGTTAAGAGGGACAGGGAGAGAGACGGAGGTGGGGGGCTGCGGCTGGCGGAGGTGGTGGCGTGGTGGGGGATTAAGGAGGATTAAATTGTGCTTAAGAAGCAGTTCTTGGAGCATGTGGACTGAACTCAATTATCCCTGATGGGCTGAAACCAGTGGATCATTTAAAAAATGTGTAGATTCAGAGCATATACATATAAAACTGTGTGTGTGTGTGTGTATATATATATATATATATATATATATATATATATATATATATATATATATATATATATATATAGACACATTACTTCATGTCCTTTTATATATCGACTGACATTAAGACTGTGTCACCTGTCATATCACTGAACACAGAATAACCACAATTTTGTGAACTACAGGCTTGTAACTGCATCAGCACGAACAACTTGTGCCATGAAAAGATCCCTCAGGGTTAGATCTCCAACCGAAAGAGGAGAACCCATCAGTGGAGGTCGATCATTAAATAACAGCATGGGAAACACCACAAAGGGCAGCCTAATAAAGACCTACCACAACATCTGTGGGTGGGAGGTGCGGGTTGCTAAGTTGAAGCTTCAAATAAACACAACTTGAAATGTGTGTTCAATTTGACCAGCTGGTGATGTTAATAGCATGGGGTTTGGTCGTTTAAACCACAGAAAGAGACCCTGAGGACAGCACAGTTTGGGTTTTGGTCTTGTGTACCAAAATAGTAACTGCAGCAGATATGAAAAAAATCTCTATTTTAACAAAAATGCTCAATGTACAAAAACATTGTTAGTTTTTTGTTAATTCCGTTTTCATGTGATGGATGAGCCATTATTTGAGACTGAGATGCTGATTACAAGTCACAAGAGTGGTGAGGTTTTATGAACCATGTCTCATTAATGTCAATGTTACTGAGAACAACAGTGAACAATGTTGTTGTCTGAATTCTGATGTCAATCAAGTGTTTCTTCTTAAAATACACAAGCTCTTCACCACAGTACATCACTACTTCATATAAGAATTTGTATAGGAAAGAAAACGTTCATTGTTCAGGGAATGATCTAATAATAATTTTTTTCATCTTCCTCAAATGTAGTCAATCAGCTGAGAGATGTTTCTAATTCTGGCTTAAGAAGTTACAAAAGAGCAAAAAACTGTGAATGATATTTTTTGCTGAGCCATTCTTTTAAGAACATTCTTTTAAGTGTTCCAAAAACAAGCTTGTTCAAGATGGTGTCTCTCAGATGGCTCTCACTAGAATGGTCTCTCTGAGATGGTCTCTTTGAGATGGTCTCACTGAGATGGTCTCACTGAGAAGGCTCGCACTGAGGTGTCCATGTCCATATATTCATAGGTGTAGTCCTGGTGTCATGGTCAAAATGTCAGCAATGAAACCATAACAGTCTGGCCCACAGCCATGATCCAAAGTTTAATAAAATAGACTCATCACTCTCTCTCTCTCTCTCTCTCTCTGTCTGTCTGTCTGTCTGTCTCTCTCTCTCTCTGTCTGTCTGTCTGTCTGTCTGTCTCTCTCTCTCTCTCTCTCTCTCTCTCTCAAAGCCAGCTGACTAAGAACCTAGCCTCACAGGCACTGGTGGAGTAACAAGAATCTACAAATGGCCTTAAAGATCATATGTAATCGTGATTGGGCAAGGCCACCCAAAGACCTTGGATGTTAGATTTCCTTAAATTAATGCCACAGCTTTTAAGACAAAGAGAAGCATTCACTTCAGTCATAGAGCTCTGTTGTCAATAAATGTACTAATCATATTGTAACAAAATATCACCCAGGTCTTACCTGAGCTCACTCCAGTCCATGGGGACATTCAGACAGTCCAGATCTTTGCTCCAACCCAGCTTCTGACCACTTAGCTGAGCACTGCCCCACAATGTGGCAGTGAGTGGTGTGGTGTGGACATGATCACTGCAGTGATTCATCCGAACCAGAAGCAGTTAGAGGAGGCATGAGTTGAGAGTGTCCATGAGTGTGTGAGATTGGGAACACACTGCCCTTTTAGTGTGCCCTGTCCAATCACAAACAAGAATCACCTCAGGCTGTTAACACCACCACGTCTGAATGAGACCCAAACATGTCCAACTCAGACACGTCATGCTTAGATACACACACACGCATAGTCTCTCTCTCTCTCTCTCTCTCACACACACACACACACACACACACACACACACACACACACACACACACACACACACACACGCACACACACAGATACGTATGGGCACACACACACACACACACACACACACACACACACACACACACACACACACACATGCTGTCATGGACATTCTTATAACATTGGCTTTTGACATGAATGCTCTGCTTGAAGCTAAAGAATCACGTAGGTTTAGAACAGAACGTGACCTAACACTACCTGTAAATATCTTAGCAGTTTGCATGTGGGCTTTTGTACTTGGTATTTTTCTTTTAAGCAAAAAAGGTGAGTCTGTTCAGACTTCAAAGGAAAACATGAATCATACATAAAAAATGACCTCTGTATAAACTCAGAGTTGGCAAATTGTGGTGGACCCAGAATACATCTTAAATGTAGGAGTTACTGCTAGACTACACAAAGTATGAATGTTGCAAAATATTAAAATAACAACTTATATGGTATGGTACATTGACAAGAATGTTATTATTTTTACGCACTAATTTAAGCACTAGTAATATTTGCTAAACTAGTCATGACACCCCCCCCCCCCCCCCACACACACACACACACACACACACACCACATGCAGTACAACAGCAGGAAAATATATAATATAGATGTATATGGTATAATATAGTATATTATAGATTGACAGTCCCTGCACTGGAACCAGCATGTAAAACATATGGAGGGTCATGATCAGTGCTTGCCCACGCTACGCATGACACACGCTGTCCTCGCGTCCAGGACATTCAGACCTGCACCGGCTGACGCCAGCAGCAGCAGAGGAGCAGGATAGAGACAGAGAGACGGAGATAAAGCTTCTTATAGAGCTATCTTTGCAGGGCCGCTGGAGCCTGAGAGGCCACGGGGCACCTGTGAAACCTCCTGAGAAGACACCATGCAGGCATGGCATCCTGGGTTGCACACCAGCGCGGGTGCGGGGGGGGATATTATATCGTTCTTTTAAAGTGAACAGGAAGACAGCAAACAAAAAATAAGAGGCGAGAAGAATCAGGAAATGTGAGACCGCGCAGCTCACCTGGACTAGACTTGTTCGTCCCAAAACACATGTCTTCTCCATGGCATGGATGAGAGTTAAGAGCAAATCAAGATCACACATGACGTGCAAGGATTCTACACCACCTGAGTCTACACCACCTGAGTCTACACCACCTGAGTCTACACCATCTGAGTCTACACCACCTGAGTCTACACCATCTGAGTCTACACCACCTGAGCTTAAACCACCTGAGTCTAAACCACCTGAGTCTACACCACCTGAGTCTACACCATCTGAGTCTACACCACCTGAGCCTATACCATCTGACTACACCACCTGAGCCTAAACCACCTGAGTCTAAACCACCTGAGCCTAAACCACCTGAGTCTACACCACCTGAATCTACACCATCTGAGTCTACACCACCTGAGTCTAAACCACCTGAGTCTACACCACCTGAGTCTACACCACCTGAGTCTAAACCACCTGAGTCTACACCACCTGAGTCTACACCATCTGAGTCTACACCACCTGAGCCTAAACTCCCTGAGTCTAAACCACCTGAGCCTAAACCATCTGACTACACCACCTGAGCCTAAACCTCCTGAGTCTACACCACCTGAGCCTAAACCCCCTGAGTCTAAACCACCTGAGCCTAAACCATCTGAGTCTACACCACCTGAGTCTACACCACCTGAGTCTACACCACCTGAGCCTAAACCATCTGACTACACCACCTGAGTCTACACCACCTGAGTCTAAACCACCTGAGTCTACACCACCTGAGTCTACACCATCTGAGTCTACACCACCTGAGCCTAAACCCCCTGAGTCTAAACCACCTGAGCCTAAACCATCTGAGTCTACACCACCTGAGTCTATACCACCTGAGTCTACACCACCTGAGCCTAAACCATCTGACTACACCACCTGAGCCTAAACCACCTGAGTCTACACCACCTGAGTCTACACCACCTGAGTCTACACCATCTGAGTCAAAGTCAAAGTCAAAGTCAAATTTATTTATATAGCGCTTTTCACAACACACGTTGTCACAAAGCAGCTTTACAATCGTATGGGTCCAGATCCCTAGTTTAAACCACCTGAGCCTAAACCACCTGAGTCTAAACCACCTGAGGCTACACCACCTGAGTGTAAACCACCTGAGTCTAATCTTAGTCCAGTCTGATCTTAGTCTTAGATCTGACAGTGATCTTAGTCCAGCCACAAATGTCCACTCCTGCTCCGCCTTCACGGCAGATTTAAGATGCCAGTGATCTCAGTCCAAACACAGACCTCTATCAGCACTGTTCAGTGTGTAACTGTCAGTCCAAACACAGACCTCTATCAGCACTGTTCAGTGTGTAACTGTCAGTCCAAACACAGACCTCTATCAGCACAGTTCAGTGTGTAACTGTCAGTCCAAACACAGACCTCTATCAGCACTGTTCAGTGTGTAACTGTCAGTCCAAACACAGACCTCTATCAGCACTGTTCAGTGTGTAACTGTCAGTCCAAACACAGACCTCTATCAGCACAGTTCAGTGTGTAACTGTCAGTCCAAACACAGACCTCTATCAGCACTGTTCAGTGTGTAACTGTCAGTCCAAACACAGACCTCTATCAGCACTGTTCAGTGTGTAACTGTCAGTCCAAACACAGACCTCTATCAGCACTGTTCAGTGTGTAACTGTCAGTCCAAACACAGACCTCTATCAGCACTGTTCAGTGTGTAACTGTCAGTCCAAACACAGACCTCTATCAGCACTGTTCAGTGTGTAACTGTCAGTCCAAACACAGACCTCTATCAGCACAGTTCAGTGTGTAACTGTCAGTCCAAACACAGACCTCTATCAGCACTGTTCAGTGTGTAACTGTCAGTCCAAACACAGACCTCTATCAGCACTGTTCAGTGTGTAACTGTCAGTCCAAACACAGACCTCTATCAGCACTGTTCAGTGTGTAACTGTCAGTCCAAACACAGACCTCTATCAGCACTGTTCAGTGTGTAACTGTCAGTCCAAACACAGACCTCTATCAGCACAGTTCAGTGTGTAACTGTCAGTCCAAACACAGACCTCTATCAGCACTGTTCAGTGTGTAACTGTCAGTCCAAACACAGACCTCTATCAGCACTGTTCAGTGTGTAACTGTCAGTCCAAACACAGACCTCTATCAGCACTGTTCAGTGTGTAACTGTCAGTCCAAACACAGACCTCTATCAGCACTGTTCAGTGTGTAACTGTCAGTCCAAACACAGACCTCTATCAGCACGGTTCAGTGTGTAACTGTCAGTCCAAACACAGACCTCTATCAGCACTGTTCAGTGTGTAACTGTCAGTCCAAACACAGACCTCTATCAGCACTGTTCAGTGTGTAACTGTCAGTCCAAACACAGACCTCTATCAGCACTGTTCAGTGTGTAACTGTCAGTCCAAACACAGACCTCTATCAGCACAGTTCAGTGTGTAACTGTCAGTCCAAACACAGACCTCTATCAGCACAGTTCAGTGTGTAACTGTCAGTCCAAACACAGACCTCTGTCAGCACTGTTCAGTGTGTAACTGTCAGTCCAAACACAGACCTCTATCAGCACTGTTCAGTGTGTAACTGTCAGTCCAAACACAGACCTCTATCAGCACTGTTCAGTGTGTAACTGTCAGTCCAAACACAGACCTCTATCAGCACTGTTCAGTGTGTAACTGTCAGTCCAAACACAGACCTCTATCAGCACTGTTCAGTGTGTAACTGTCAGTCCAAACACAGACCTCTATCAGCACTGTTCAGTGTGTAACTGTCAGTCCAAACACAGACCTCTATCAGCACTGTTCAGTGTGTAACTGTCAGTCCAAACACAGACCTCTATCAGCACTGTTCAGTGTGTAACTGTCAGTCCAAACACAGACCTCTATCAGCACGGTTCAGTGTGTAACTGTCAGTCCCAACACAGACCTCTATCAGCACTGTTCAGTGTGTAACTGTCAGTCCAAACACAGACCTCTATCAGCACGGTTCAGTGTGTAACTGTCAGTCCCAACACAGACCTCTATCAGCACTGTTCAGTGTGTAACTGTCAGTCCAAACACAGACCTCTATCAGCACGGTTCAGTGTGTAACTGTCAGTCCAAACACAGACCTCTATCAGCACGGTTCAGTGTGTAACTGTCAGTCCAAACACAGACCTCTATCAGCACTGTTCAGTGTGTAACTGTAAGTCCAAACACAGACCTCTATCAGCACTGTTCAGTGTGTAACTGTCAGTCCAAACACAGACCTCTATCAGCACTGTTCAGTGTGTAACTGTCAGTCCAAACACAGACCTCTATCAGCACTGTTCAGTGTGTAAATGTCAGTCCAAACACAGACCTCTATCAGCACTGTTCAGTGTGTAACTGTCAGTCCAAACACAGACCTCTATCAGCACTGTTCAGTGTGTAACTGTCAGTCCAAACACAGACCTCTATCAGCACTGTTCAGTGTGTAACTGTCAGAGACTTCGGCTACACCCAGGACCGCCAGAGAGTGCCATCACCAGAATACTGATCAGTGCACCTGACCTCTATTAGCCATCAACCACCTTACTTAAGGACTCATTGAACAGCACTTCATTGTGAAGTATTGCCTCCTTGCGTTGCATACCAAGCCGTTTCCTCTGTATTTCTCTATTTTGAGCCATGTGTTGTTGACTTTTGCTCTGCCCCATTATTTTCTCCTGTGCCCAGCCCTTGTGTTCCTCTGCCTGTTTGTCCCTATTCTCTCTGGTTTGTTGATCTCTGTGCCTGGTATATTTTTGTCTCTGCCCATTTTGCGCTGCCCCGTAGGACTGCTGCTGTCTGCCTCTCGGGATCTTCCTGTTTGTGCTCCTGTTTACTGTGTCTACGTCATTAAATACTGTTTTACCTAATCTGCATATGGATCCTTCTCTGCCTTCTGAGTCATGATTGAATGGATCAAATGACATGAAGGCCAAAACATCCCTCTATCTTCTCTCTGATTTTCTGCTTGTACATGTGGGTATATGTATATTCTGATATATGGTTATATGTATCTCTTCACCCTTTTGACAATGTTAGTATCTACCGGACTTGATACGCTTTCAAGTCCGGTAGATACTAACATTGTCAAAAGGGTTTTTTTTAGGCTAGATTTAGGCAATTGAATGAGCTTATAGGAGTGTAGTGAGAATCTCCAGAGCTGTGACTGCCGGCTCTCTTTAGGACCCAGGGACACATTCTGTCAGTGGATGACTGCGTTAGGGGGCTCACACTTCAGAGGAAGTAGAGTGCCATTGATAGTGAGGGTGTATAAATAGGAGAAGATAGCTGAGTCATGCCCCAGAGGTACACGGGGAGCCACTGGCTTGGAGGATGTACAGATACACACACACACACACACACACACACACACACACACACACACACACACACACACACACACACACACACACACAGGGCTGCTTACGTGAAGGGAAGAACAAACCTCACTCATTTCCAGCCTCAAGTAAAGGGAGCAGGACAACAGCAGATAACAGCGGCTTTACAAGTACGCTACCAAGCTACGCCACCATTGATCTGATGGTTATGAAGAAGGACACCACTGAATTGTAGTTCTTCAAATTATCAAACACACAATTACATGGAATCATAGCTCTAGGCAACACTGGAAATGAAGCATTCGTTTAATTTAAGGCAGAAAACAACACATTCAAGAGGCTAATCATTCAAAACTGAATGAAACTATTGTTTGAAGTCAGCAAAAGCTACAGTATATTTGAGAGAAGAAGACAGAAGAATATTTGAATGGTAAATCGATTCTCCACTAAAGCAGCGAGCACACTGAAATAAAGGCAACCCAGCCGATTAATGTCAAGACAATTACAGCCTTCTGGCTGCCAAATGTTAGTGGCTTTTGATGATTAAACCACACGCTTAGTTCTGACTCAAGCAATCCTCTTAAAATCAGGAAAATGCAGGAAATGTCCAAACCCCAGATAGCAACAATGTCCACAAGAGTCCTGGTCCTGAGCAAGCGCCCCCTGATGGTGGACAGCAGGCTGGCAGCCCTACACAAGCGCACACCAGAAGTCCAAGCAGAGACAGAAGGACTGTTGTCAGAAAGTCGTGTGAGCCAAAGATGAAGATGATTTAGACCCCTGAGGCTGAATGCAGTACAAACCCCGTTTTATTTACGACCCTGCTGAGTGATGTAATAACCTGAATGCTCAAGTGAACTGCTGAAAGGGCCATTTATTCGAATCAGGAAATGAGAGGGTAATAACAGGGTGACTGGGATAAAAATCTAATGGATTTTACAGTATGTTACATTAATATAACATACAGCGTATTAACGACAGTGTTCCTCAGGCACACTGTAACTCATTATTAACTCAACTGACATGGTGGCATGAACTGACATACCAGATCCAGTCAGTACAGTCAGGACAGTCAGGACAGTCAGGACAGTCAGGGCAGTTAGTACAGTCGAGACAGTCTGGACAGTGATACATGAGGACAATACAATGGTGCTCTTTTAACCATCTCTACAGAAACTCAGACATGGATGTGTTGGTAGCCCATTCTGAAGGACCTCCACCTCACATCATGGCCATCTTGTCTCAGCTCCAAGAACTCGGCTTCACACTGGATGGAGACAGAGACAGAGACATGGAGCTGGACGAGGCAACGACTGATGTTCAAATACTCAAGATTACAGTGGAGTAAGGAACTAAATGAAGTCCTTTCAGAAATATACAGGGTGGAAGAAAACTTATTTTGCCATCATCAAAATTGCACCTCTACTGCCACCCACAGGTTGCCTGTGGAACTTAATTTTTTGCAGTAAACTGCTTCTACAGTATGTGGTAGTTCTGTAATAACTTACATTTGAAGAAACTGAAATTATGAATGTGAGTTTGGTTAACTGGTTTGGTAAATGACCAGGATGACATGGTCACTCAAACTGGCGTTGTTCATTCAAACTTTAACACGTTAATCTTGATGGTTAAGATCCTGAATGTTTTACTCCCACGTTCGTGTACACACACATTCACGCAGACGCTCACTGAGTCTCGGCTCCAGCAAACTCCTCTGCTCCACTGAGTCTTGAATCCACCTGGGAGGTTTTCTTTAGACCTCATTTGTTATTTACCCTACACAACCCCACTGTCACAGGGAGGTGTGTGTTAGGGGCTTGCACTACACAGGGAGGTGTGTGTTAGGGGCTTGCCCTACACAGGGAGGTGTGTGTTAGGGGCTTGCCCTGCACAGGGAGGTGTGTGTTAGGGGCTTGCTCTGCACAGGGAGGTGTGTGTTAGGGGCTCGCACTGCACAGTGAGGTGTGTGTTAGGGGCTTGCCCTACACAGGGAGGTGTGTGTTAGGGACTTGCCCTACACAGTGAGGTGTGTGTTAGGGGCTTGCCCTACACAGGGAGGTGTGTGTTAGGGGCTCGCACTGCACAGTGAGGTGTGTGTTAGGGGCTTGCCCTACACAGGGAGGTGTGTGTTAGGGACTTGCCCTACACAGTGAGGTGTGTGTTAGGGGCTTGCCCTACACAGGGAGGTGTGTGTTAGGGGCTCGCACTGCACAGTGAGGTGTGTGTTAGGGGCTTGCCCTACACAGGGAGGTGTGTGTTAGGGGCTTGCCCTACACAGGGAGGTGGTCGTCTGTCTCACTCACACATGCAGCTTCCCTGTTGTTCATCACCCAGATCTACTTACTCTCTCTGTCTCTCACTCCCTCACATGTTAAGTGAGACTGAATCTTTCTTTGAACAGAAACATAGTGAATTTTGTTCTGTTTTAAAATTATTTTACACACACACACACACACACACACACACACACACACACACACACACACACACACACACACACACACACACACACACACACACAATACAAAATGGCACCCACTGTAAATCATTCATTGTTAACAATGAATAATAGTGAATTCTGGATCAATGTCATTTTTTTGTTTGCTTATTAGTTTGGGGCAGGGAGATTTTGATGATTTTTTGGTGAACTTTGGGTGATTGTAGGGTGAGTTTTGGGTGATATTTGGAATACTTTTGGGTGATTTTCAGGTCGTTTCTGACCGGGCAGCATGACATCTCCCTACAGAAGTCAACTCAAACTGGAGTTCCAGGAATAGATGCTTTCAGCCCTGTAGCCCATGCAGCCGCGGTACGGCTCACTAAGCACTTCCTGCTCCACTTGAGGAGACAGAGATGGATCAAAGCAGACCACAGGAGCTCATGGAAAAGCCCACTGGGTCAGAGCACAGGACAGACGCTCGTTAGTTACAGCACTAGTAAACCGTGGACGCCTGGAGGTCACTGTGAGCCCTAGAGAAATACAACAGATGAAGTGTTAACTAGTCATGGGAACAGGTATAATAATAATATTATTAAATTATTATTATTAAATAAATTATTATTATTATTATTATTATTATTATCTTTCTAGGTCACCCAGGGATACTGTAGTCCGATATGATTTAACACTCTTTCTAAAGCTGTGATAATGGGCTTCTGATGCCTGCAACTGATTGGTTTGGTGGGGTTTGACAGATCACTGCAGTAACTGATTTTATATATATATATATATATATATATATATATATATATATATATATATATATATATATATATATATATATATATATGTGTGTGTGAATGAGGGATGTCTGTGGCTTGACTGAGAGGTAAACCTCATGTAATACAGTTAGAGCTAAAGGACCAATCCCAGATTGGCACTGCAGTTAAGTCCAAGGCTAGGTTTAATTATAAGATACAGAAATACAGATTTTCTGCATTCAGGTCAGAGATTTCTCAAAGCACACACTCACACTGCATCCCAGACAGCTAGGCAAATGCTCCAGTGTAAGGGGCAGTATAAGGATCTATAATGCCATGGTGAGATGCTGTGTGTGTGTGTGTGTGTGTGTGTGATAGAGAGAGAGAGAGAGAGAGAGGCTCCTGTCACTCCCATACTGTCTCTCCCATCTCCTTGGACCAAAGACTTTCATTTCCATCTAAAGGAGACAGCGTCCTGGTCTGTGAGGGGGAAACGCCCCCGGGTGTGTAATTCCCATCCGTTCTGTCCCCCTCTCACCCCAGGGGCCCATGTATTGTCCCCCTGTTGAGGATGAGGAGGGTGGGGTTGGTTCCCAGGCAGGAGAACCTTCGTCTCGGAGGTCATAGAGAGCATCCATTTATGACACGCTACTTTCATCAAGGAGTCTGAGCATCCAATGGGGACGCCTGCAGGAGGGGTGGATTCACACTCAGCTGGTGGAGATGCTTCTCTGAGCAGAAGTGTAGCACTTTATCAGACTTGCTTACAGTGCCGCAGTTCACCAGGTTTTTACCTCAGTGTTGTATTATTCACGTTATTCATGATAACGTTTAGGAGTAACGGTGCTTTAGACCTATTTTATATTGTATTTTAGACCTAAAATTTACCTTGATGAGAGCTGAGTTAAAGTCTGAGTGAGTTAAAACGTTCATTCAGTCTGGAGTGGTTTAAACAGACTGTAAACACAGACTATTTGTATTTTTATAGCATTGACTAGCTCTGTCTGTGAGGTCCTCTTCTCACTATTCCACTTGCTGTTGCCGTCTCAGCAGTGTCCAATTGTGAACTCTGGCCTGGTCTCTCTTGTCATGCTAATCCAGATCCATTGCCCTCTTTGTTAGCCAGAGAGGCCACGCTGACATGCAGCTTGACTCGGTACCTATCCGCATCTTATTTAAGGTGCCCGTTTGACTTCTTAAAAGTAGATAAAGATTTAGTTGAAGATACTGACTTGGTTTTGGAACTGTAGTGTCCATTTAAGCATCTGGCTACACTGGGAGTCTACTTTGATGTGTGTTAATATAACATGAATCAATTCATATTCATCCTTATTAACGTTGTTTCTGGTGTTGAATGTACATTGCAACCTTCTGTTTTTGTAGTATCTTTCACTGCTAGCTAGGAAACTAATGTCAACACACATTGTCAGTATTCACTGCATAGTATTCACTACACAACATATATATGTTACGAATTGACCAGGCAGAGAGGGATCCAAATGCGGAAGAACACCGCTTTTATTGAAATGAGACGCTGGTACAGAAACAGGCAGGGGAATCACGAGTACTAGGATAAGTAACAGCGTTTTCTTGGCGTGGTCAGGACGGTCCAGGGTCATACCGGGGGAGCAGAAGTCAGGAGGTACAGAGGGACTAGGCAGGGGACAAGGTCGGGGACGTAAGCGAGGGTCAGAACACAGGAGAGCAGACAGGTAATAGAACGGCTTGGTACGCGGCATGAGTCGGCAATACTTCGCGACTGAGACGTGTTGGGGAAGGTGTATAAGTGTGACTGAAAGGGGGCGTGGTAATGAGGGGCAGGTGAGGCTGGTTAGGGAAGATCAGGTGGCATTCCTTACAGTACCCCCCCTCAAAGGAGCGGCACCTGATGCTCTACGACGTGCCGGGGGGCGACCGCGGCGCCGGGGGGCAGGAAAGTTGGGGTGCGTTGCGTGGAAATCAGCGATCATAGTGGGGCAGAGGACATCCCTCGCTGGAATCCAGGCCCGTTCCTCGGGCCCATATCCTTCCCAATCCACCAGATATTGGAGACCACCTCGCCGGCGTCGGGACTCCAAGAGCTCTCGGACGATGTATGCCGGACGACCGTCGATCTCCAGAGGGTCAGGAGGTTTATCAGACACAGGAGGTACGGTGAACGGGCTGTAGTGAACCGGCTTCAGGAGAGAGACGTGGAAGACAGGGTTTATACGGTAATGTGATGGTAAAAGGAGTTTATAGGTAACTGCATTAACTCTGCTGAGGACTTTAAATGGACCAATATATCGTGGACTAAGTTTTTTGCTCCGTTGCTTTAGGTTGAGATTCTGTGTCGACAGCCATACTCTCTGTCCTGGGTGGTAAATCAATGCTGGGAGACGACGACGGTTCGCGTTGAGCCTGCGTGTGTGTAGAGCGCGTCGCAAATGTACATGTGCTAGTTCCCAGGTGCGGGCACTGTGTTTAAACCACTCGTCTAGGGCTGGGACATCAGCTGGTGTTTTGTCACACGGGAAAAACGCAGGTTGGTAACCATATACACATTGAAAAGGCGTGAGTTTGGTAGCGGTGTGTACAATAGAATTCCGAGCATACTCTGCCCACGGGAGGTATTTGTGCCAGTCGTGCTGAGTAACGCAATATTGTCGGAGAGACCTCCCTAAATCCTGATTGTAAGGCTCAACCTCTCCGTTAGACTGGGGGTGGTAGCCTGACGTCAGGCTGACAGTAATACCAAGAAGTTTGTAGAATTGTTTCCAAACCCGAGATGTAAACTGCGTGCCCCTATCGGAGACGATTTCTTCGGGCAAGCCATAAATCCGGAATACGTACTGGAAGAGGTCAAGAGCTGTCTCCATGGCAGTGGGTAGCTTGGGGCGAGGAATGAGACGGCACATTTTCGAGAACCGATCCACAATTACTGTAACAACAGTATTCCCTCCAGATGTGGGCAAATCCGTGACGAAGTCGATCGCGAGGTGCGTCCATGGCCGAAGAGGAACAGGTAAGGGAAGGAGTTCTCCTGCTGGTAGCATCCGGGGAGTACGTGACTGGGCCCAAACGGAACATGCTAGAACATAATCACGAATATCGTCCTCCCAGGATGGCTACCAGTAACGTTGCGAAACGAGATGTCGTGTGCGTGTAATACCGGGGTGGACTGTGCCCGCTGTGTCGTGTGCAAGCTGTAGGATACGCCCCCGAAGGGATACGGGTACGTATTGTTTCCCCTCCGGGCATTCTACCGGACTGGGATCGTTGCGCAAAGCCTCATCCAATTCTTTTTGTACGTCCCATCGGATAGCCGCGAGGAAACAGGACTCCGGCAGAATATGTCCAGGTTCGTGGGTTGCTTCGTCCTTTTCGTGGATCCGTGATAGGGCATCGGCTTTGATGTTCTTTGACCCAGGTCTGTAAGAGACAGTGAAACGAAACCGGGAGAAAAACAGTGCCCATCTGGCTTGTCGCGGGTTCAGGCGTCTGGCTGACTTCAGGTATTCGAGGTTCTTGTGATCTGTATATACAATGAATGGGTGCTCCGCTCCCTCCAACCAATGACGCCACTGCTCGAGCGCAAGTTTGATGGCCAGGAGTTCCCGATCTCCGACGTCATAGTTCATTTCAGCGATTGTCAGTTTTTTGGAGAAGTAGGCGCAGGGATACAGTTTCGGCGGGTTTCCCTGCCTCTGAGAAAGAACAGCGCCCACTCCCACCTCCGAAGCATTGACCTCTACGATGAACTGGAGTTGGGGGTCAGGAAGGTGCAGTACGGGGGCCGACGTGAATGCCTTCTTAAGGAGTGAGAACGCTCGTTCCTCTTCAGCGGTCCAGGCGAATTTCCGAGTCCTCCCTCCCTTTAAGAGATTAGTGAGAGGGGTAGCCAACTCACCGAAGCCTCGGATGAAACGGCGACAGAAGTTGGCGAATCCCAGGAATCGCTGCAGCTCCTTTGTGGAACGAGGGGTCGGCCAGTTCGTGACTGCTTCCACCTTCTGCGTATCCATGCAGATCTGGCCAGGGGACAGCGTACATCCCAGAAATGTCACCGAGGAGCGATGAAATTCACACTTTTCCGCCTTCACATAAAGACTATGCTTCCGAAGGCGCTGTAACACAGCAGAGACGTGTTTGACGTGTTCTGAAACGGACGGGGAGTAAACCAGGATATCATCAATGTAAACGAATACGAAATCATCTATCAGATCACGGAAAATGTCATCCATAAATGCTTGGAATACGGCGGGGCTGTTAGTTAGTCCATATGGCATGACAAGATACTCATAGTGCCCTCTGGCGGTAACAAAGGCAGTTTTCCACTCATCTCCCTCCCGAATACGGACCAAGTTGTAAGCGCTGCGTAAATCTAGCTTGGTGAAGATGTTCGCTCCCATCAAGCGCTCTTGCGAAGCAGTGATAAAGGGGAGAGGGTAGGCATATTTCGATGTGACTGCGTTTAGGGCACGATAGTCTATACAAGGGCGTAATCCCCCATCCTTTTTCTCTACGAAGAAGAAACCAGCAGCAACCGGGGAGGTGGATGGTCGAATGAACCCCTTCTGCAGAGCCTCGGTGACGTAGGACTCCATCGCCAGATCTTCAGGGCGTGATAGAGGGTAAGGTTTCGTTTTACGAGGTAAGGGGGCTCCAGGCAGGAGGTCGATTGCGCAATCACAGGGACGATGAGGAGGCAGACAACAGGCACTGTCCTTGTTGAAGACGTCCGCAAATGCACGATACTGAGTGGGGATGACGTCAGAGAGAGGTGTGTCTGGGCTTTCCACCGAGGATGACTGGAGTGGTAGGTGAATGCACTTGCTAAGACAACTGTCCTTCCACCGTACGAGTTCTCGTTTTTTCCAGGAGATTTCAGGGTCGTGCATGGACAGCCATGGAAACCCGAGTATGATGGGGTCTCGGGGCGTGGATATGAGGAAGAACTCTCTCATTTCACTGTGGAACAGACCTACACGTAGCTCCACGGGGCAGGTACGGAGTGTAATCACACCCTCTCCTATAGGCTGCCCATTCAGTAAATTTATTCTCAAGGGAGGATCTACAGGTACAGTGGGGAGGTGTAAGTGGTAGGCGAGGTCCTGATCTATGAAATCGCCTGCTGCTCCCGAATCCACTAAAGCAGACAGGTTTGTATCTATGCCGCCCCAAGATATTAGTACGGGTAAGCTAACTTGACTATATTTTTTAATAGGCATGAATGGCTGACATGTTAGTGGGGACCTGCCAAGCTGCACAAACTCGTCTGTCATCTGAAGACTCGGATCACGTACATGGGAAGGTGGCGCACAGGACGCAATGACAGGGATGTCGGTATTACTGGAGCGGTAGGTCAATAACCATTTGTCAACGTTAATGGACGCTTGAATGAACTCAGACAAGGTGAGGGCTTCACTTCGGCAAGCGAGTTCAACCTGAATGTCATTTCGCAGACCGCGGCGGAACACTGTTTTCAAGGCCGAGTCACTCCAACCGCTTCCTGCAGCCAGCGTACGAAACTCTCTCGCATACTCAGCAGCACTACGTTGTTCCTGTTTAATCTCGTAGAGCCGGTCTCCCACATCACATCCGTCTGCGGGATGATCGAAAACAGCCCTGAGTACTGCGGTGAACTGACTCTCCGACTGGAGGGCAGGGTCTTGGCTTTCCCACAACGCTGTACCCCAGGCACCTGCTACTCCCGTGAGGAACGAAAGGATAAAGTGGACTCTCTGTAACTCGGCCTGGAACCGGGCTGGATGATGCGTGAAGTATATGGAACATTGCATGAGGAAATTTCGACAGCGATCAGGAGATCCATCGTAGCGCTCAGGTTCTGCCGCTGGAACACTCACGCAGGTAGAAGCAGAGGTTGTGACCAGGCGGACAGCTTCCTGGAGGGCAGCGATATCGATTCCTTGACTCCGTATGATATCCGTGAGCTGGCGGACCGTTTCGGTGAGAGTCGCGATTGTTACTTCTGCTGGATCCATGTCAAGGCGAAGTATTTCTGTTACGAATTGACCAGGCAGAGAGGGATCCAAATGCGGAAGAACACCGCTTTTATTGAAATGAGACACTGGTACAGAAACAGGCAGGGGAATCACGAGTACTAGGATAAGTAACAGCGTTTTCTTGGCGTAGTCAGGATGGTCCAGGGTCATACCGGGGGAGCAGAAGTCAGGAGGTACAGAGGGACTAGGCAGGGGACAAGGTCGGGGACGTAAGCGAGGGTCAGAACACAGGAGAGCAGACAGGTAATAGAACGGCTTGGTACGCGGCATGAGTCGGCAATACTTCGCGACTGAGACGTGTTGGGGAAGGTGTATAAGTGTGACTGAAAGGGGGCGTGGTAATGAGGGGCAGGTGAGGCTGGTTAGGGAAGATCAGGTGGCATTCCTTACAATATACTACTGCATATTTACAGTGTGTGAATTAACTAACACCTTTGAAGATGGACTTAATCAAATCTCTTAAGGTTCTTGTCTTGCACTGAGATTCGCTCTCTGGGAACATGCATATTTGATATTTATCATGGTATATTTTGCTATGGTGTATGGTTGTTTTTCTGATTTTGAATCATGCTGAATTCAATTCCTGTTTCTTCTTTTAACATGGTAAATAAATCACTACTATCATTCTTCTGCTTCAGTATCACATGACGTTAATAACAAATGGCTCAGAGCCCCAGCGGACACCACCATAATTCTTTTAGCACAGAACTTTTACTTCTCACCACTGTTCTGTCTGGTGTCTGTGTCCTGTCTGGTGTCTGTGTTCTGTCAGGTGACAGTGTTCTGTCTGGTGTCTGTGTTCTGTCTCATGTCTGTGTTCTGTCTGGTGTCTGTGTTCTGTCTGGTGTCTGTGTTCTGTCAGGTGACTGTGTTCTGTCTGATGTCTGTGTTCTGTCTGGTGTCTGTGTTCTGTCAGGTGACAGTGTTCTGTCTGGTGTCTGTGTTCTGTCTGGTGACAGTGTTCTGTCTGGTGACAGTGTTCTGTCTGGTGTCTGTGTTCTGTCTGGTGTCTGTGTTCTGTCAGGTGACAGTGTTCTATCTGATGTCTGTGTTCTGTCTGATGTCTGTGTTCTGTCTGGTGTCTGTGTTCTGTCTGGTGACAGTGTTCTATCTGATGTCTGTGTTCTGTCTGATGTCTGTGTTCTGTCTGGTGTCTGTGTTCTGTCTGGTGACAGTGTTCTGTCTGATGTCTGTGTTCTGTCTGGTGTCTGTGTTCTGTCTGGTGTCTATGTTCTGTCTGGTGTCTATGTTCTGTCTGGTGTCTGTGTTCTGTCAGGTGACAGTGTTCTATCTGATGTCTGTGTTCTGTCTGATGTCTGTGTTCTGTCTGGTGTCTGTGTTCTGTCTGGTGACAGTGTTCTGTCTGATGTCTGTGTTCTGTCTGGTGACAGTGTTCTGTCTGGTGTCTGTGTTCTGTCTGATGTCTGTGTTCTGTCAGGTGACAGTGTTCTATCTGATGTCTGTGTTCTGTCTGATGTCTGTGTTCTGTCTGGTGTCTGTGTTCTGTCTGGTGACAGTGTTCTGTCTGATGTCTGTGTTCTGTCTGGTGTCTGTGTTCTGTCTGATGTCTGTGTTCTGTCTGGTGTCTGATGTCTGTGTTCTGTCTGGTGTCTGTGTTCTGTCTGGTGTCTGTGTTCTGTCTGGTGTCTGTGTTCTGTCAGGTGACTGTGTTCTGTCTAGTGTCTGTGTTCTGTCTGGTGTCTGTGTTCTGTCTGTTGACAGTGTTCTGTCTGATGTCTGTGTTCTGTCTGGTGTCTGTGTTCTGTCTGGTGTCTGTGTTCTGTCAGGTGACAGTGTTCTGTCAGGTGACAGTGTTCTGTCAGGTGACAGTGTTCTGTCTCATGTCTGTGTTCTGTCTGGTGTCTGTGTTCTGTCTGATGTCTGTGTTCTGTCTGGTGTCTGTGTTCTGTCAGGTGACTGTGTTCTGTCTGGTGGTGCTCACAGGCCAGAAGCTGACAGATGGAGCCAGGTCACATATGTCTGGCTATATGGGGATGTCTTGATTAACTAACATCCTTGAATTACTACATGCCAGTGTAGGGATGCGTGTAAAGGTTCATACATGCATAATGACTGCAGACATTATAGACTTGTCCTGTGGACTTCTAGTGTCATTCTAAACTCCAGGGATTTGGGGAGTGGGGGCTGGGTTTGAGGTTTCCACATGGGTAGTTTCCACGTGGATGTTTTCCACATATATGTAGTTTCCACAGAGAAACACCCCAGTATTACGCACAGGCCAAAGTAAGCAGATAACCATTCTCTGCAATATGTTCTTTTGGCTACTAATTTCTTAGAAATTAATAAAATTTTCACTTGCCCTACCAAAACACAAAAAAATTGAAAAGTTTATCTGAATGAAAATGAGGCTTCCTGATTAAGAATTCTTTATGAAGCTTTGACATGGGTCATAAGGTGAGAATGATATCTACCACTGGGGCAGATATATTTCCAAATATAGAATTACTTTAAAAGAATTTAAAATAACGTTTCAGGTTCAGCTCATGAAAGGAATATAAAATAATAATTTAATTAACAATTCCCAGGTAATTAAAAGCAGGTGTGTTAGAGCGCGAAGATGTTAGCTTCCGTACTCGTGTCAGATGAACATGCCTGCTGTGAGATTCCTCTCTGCCTGACCACTTCACTGCCGGTGCCTCTGGGCTGGGCTTCACTAAACACCTGGAGACCAGGTGGTGCTGCACTCTCTTCTGTAACACATGGCTGCATGGTGGCTTTTGCTAGCTGACAGGAATTTTGAAGTTGACAGAACACGGCAAGCAATTTGTCCAGTATTGAAACTGTAAGACCTCCATTTTGGCATTCTCGTCTACATTAGAAGAGATTAGGGGTGCAGGACTCCCACAACAAAAGTGGAAGAAACACAAACATCTCTAGACCCCTCAACCTTACACCTTTATACTGCTGACACAAAGACCAAGGTGGTGGCATCTCCAAAGTGTCTGAAGGTCCCAGTTTAGCACACTGCAAAATTTTACAAACTGAACTTTTTGTAATATATTAGTGCATATATTTATGGTAGTACATGCCAAAATATATTAATAATACAATTATTTATGCATTCAAGGTTTACTAAAACGTTTTAGTTTTCTTAACATTTCCTAGTTTAGTGTCTAGACATTTACTATCTGCAACTTTCTGCCTTAGGCCACAACAAACAATACCATGTAATTATTGATGACAACTTAATGAATAATTAAACCTACAGAAGTTGAGGGTCGACCTGTATAATTGTTTCACCTGTGTTTTAAATGGGGATGTGTTGATATCTCTCTCTGTTCCATCTCTTTATTAACAGAACTGTGGCATCTGATGTAAGAGCGTGTGGTGACGTGTCAGGCGGGTGACAGCAGTGCGCCCGTTCTGAGCAGTTTCACGTTACAGATCAAGCACCATCTGCACGGGTTTCTGTCAGGCTCTGCTGGAGCAGCTCTCTGAAAATCCTCTCAGTCGTGATGAAAAACAGAACAGCAGAATGCACTGCAGTGACGAACTTTAATCCCCAACACCAAAACCTCAAACCAGCTCCTGCCATGAGGCATTGCGGGTCGAGACAACCTCAATAACCCCGATCACAAGCGGTCACCTTCAAACTCTTTACTGCTCTGCTGGAGTTGTTGTGAAGTCTCTC